>NC_068994.1:9290239-9293531 GCF_001194135.2 Octopus bimaculoides
TATGTCTGTGTTTATGTTTGTGTTTGTGTGTGTGTGTGTGTGTGTGTGTGTGCGTATAAATTTACATATTTTATGGACCCCAAAATGAATTCGAATTCAGAGACAGAGGAAATGCTGCAAGGCCTTTTTGTTAGACGCTCTAACAATCTACCAGCTCACCGCATTGCACATATCCCTATCGCAATGATATGACACGAATCAAATGTCTTTATCAAGGTGATATTCACTACAAAAATAATCACGCGCGTCATGATATAGGTTACCATCCAGAATGAAAACCGTAGAATTTGTTGCTTGGACAAGTAAACGCTGTCGGATTTGAACGTAGCACGTTAGATTACGAATGTGAATGCAGCAATAATTATAAGAAATCTGGAAAGCGGTGAGCTGGTGCAATTTTACCACGCTGTACAAAGTACTCAGCTTTGATTTGCCTGACTTTAGGCTTTGAGTTCAAACTCCACGGCGTTCAACCTTTCCTTCCATCCTTTCGTGGGGTATAAACTAAGTATAGTTGAGCACTGGGGTCGATGTAATCGCCTCGACGTATCGCACGTAATTCCTGGACCTGCGACAAACAATTGAAACTATTATGAAGATATATCTTTTTCCTTCTTCCACAATTAAATGGTCCCATATTTGTTACATGATTAAGGCTGCCAAATGAGAGAAGCGATAGCACGCCGGGAGGAAAAATGGTTAATGGCATTTCGTCCGTCTTAAGTCTTGATTTCAATTATCATCTTGATTTAAATTTCCGGGGTCGATAAAATAATTGCCACTTGATAATTACCGGTTGATTTACCCTTCATCCCAAATTGCTGCCTCTGTGCCGAAATTTGAAACCAATGTTTGTTAATTTATTAATAGCAATTATGGTTTGTTGACAGAATCAAGAAATAATGTGCCAGTGTGGTAATGTTTTAAATTTAAATGAATACAATCTTACTTCTCAAAAATGCTTGTCTGGTGCACATAGGAAAAACATTTACTAACATTTATGTTATTATCCATTCTTGCATTCATTTTCGACTTTGTAAATCATTACTTCTTACATGATTATACAACATAACATTAGAAACTAAAAAAAATATACTAGAAATATATAGACGGATGTAATTATGAATCAAATATGTAACTAATACTTAAAAATTCTGCAGAATTGTATCTCTCAATCATAATTTTTCAATTGTTGTATTACTTTCAGCAAATCATTTCCAATAATTAATGCAGCTAAAGCAAGACTTAGTTTTCTTATATTAGAATATGAATCATATATGAATAATAAACATGTATATCTCCTCAGCAAATGTATTTTTTAATAAGTGCATATATTCAAAATCTGGAATGAAAGTTGTATAACTTAAATATAATGATTGATATTTGCATGATTCCTCATAAATTATGCAACAAGTGACAAAAACCGCCGAAATATACAACACATATCTAAATATTCTTTTCTACTCCAGGCACAAGGCTCGAAATTTTGGGGGAGGGGCCAGTCGATTAAGTCGACTTCTGTCTAACACGTTCGATCTATAATGATTATTTACCAGTAAATAACATTTTCAAATTATAATACATGGGGTACCTTTTATTGGACAGAGGGCTGTAAATTGAGCATGAACTGGCTACTGTTTCTAGTTCTTTCTGCGGCACTTTTATTGGTCTGAATGTGTCGCTTCTAGATTATTTAGTTCAAATTTTCAGAAAAAAGATATCATTGACTTCTAAACTTTGCAATGAAAATGTTTTCTTCTGAATGAACAAAAATTTGAGAAGCATTATACCTGGATTGCTAGCAACTACATAAGAGAAATCATAAGTCTGACTATGAGACTGTACATAGGCATTGTATATGTGTGTGTGTGAATGCGTGTGTGTTTGTGTATATCTATAATATATAAGATACTTTAGGCTTCCGACTGTGATAATATATTACGATGTGAATATATTACATAAAATTGTTCGATGGCATATGCTAGCTAATGTAGAGAGAAATCGCCTACGGTTCGTCTGAGGAACGTTCAAGACACCTCGAACCCCTGGATAAGGAATGGGATCAGCATTTTCTTCTGCATACGGAAAGCGGTGCAGGGATGTGATTACATTCTGATAATGCACCCTAACAAGTATGCTTTCTAAAGTATATCTATATATACAGATATTTCCATATGAATAGTAGCATATAGGCATACGCATATGTGCACTCTCTATATCATAACTAGTATTATTGTTTAGTACAGTGGTTGACTAATAATAATACGAGAGGCTGACTGTATAGTTATAATACTACGTGGAGTACTAATTCAGAGATTAGTATTGATACACCTAACTGTGAATAATAATACTTACAGATGTGTATGTTCATATCAGTTTGTGTGTGTGTGTGTATATATATATATATATATATATATATATATATACATATATATATATATATTGATATATATGAATGTGCACATATACGTTACAGTAGTAAATCAATATCATGCCACTCCGCTGAAGAGATTTTATGCTCATTTTTTTAATTTTTTTGTTTTTTATTTGCCATTCTTCACCTCTTCAAAACCTTATCATATACACGAATATTTTTTATTGAAGATCTGTTTTCATAAAATGTGTTTGTTTTAAATTTATCTTTATAAATGATTGATGTGAGATGATGCTCTTTACAAATCCATTACAATTTTAGTTTCCCTTGGGCAATTGTGACAAGTTCATATCCCCAGAGTATCAACTAATTATAATTTAATTCTAAATCTGATTGTGATGTTACTTATGAATTTAATATTGTTAGCTGTCTATAAGTATATCACTGTCAGAGAACAAACAATATGATTTATCAGTTGAATTTAACGTAGTTATTCACTTCATGTACGACATATTTTGCTTTAAATCTGTTATTTTTTTGCTTTACAACTATTATTCTAACTAGTTATTTCGAATCATTATTTATTTTACATAGTAGTATTTCTCAAGTTAACGAAATGCATCACCTTCAACGTGTGTGGCTGACATTGCTTGGAATTCGTGTTCCCTGCGTTTAATAAACTTTCAACTTCAGGTAAGAACCTGGAATTTGGTGTATAGAGTAGTGGGGTCGATGTAATTGTATAGCCCCCGCAAAATGTTCTGCCCTTATACTTGTAGTAGATAGTAGCGGTATTTCGTCTGTCACTACGTACTGAGTTCAAATTCCGGCGAGGTAGACTTTGCCTTTCATTTTTTCAGGGTCGATAAATTAAGTACCATAGAAGTAGTGGGGTCGATGCGATCGACTAGTACTCTC
>NC_068994.1:9293850-9294749 GCF_001194135.2 Octopus bimaculoides
ATAACGTGATTTCACTTCACTACGGAACGCAGCTCTGTGTACCTTGGGTATGTGCTGTGGTTTGTTGTGATGCTCTTATGGTTACTGTATTGAAAGTGTCTTGCGTAGAATGTGTGCAGTGCCCAGTAGTGCAATTTTCTGTATGTTATATATATTTGTAACTCCTGGCGTTTTTGTTATGTATTTGTCTGAATATTTTTTTCATTATACCTAAGGTGCATACTATGATAGGAATTGTTTCTGTTTTTAGATTCCACATTCGAGTTACCTCTATTTGCAGATCTGTGTATTTTAGAAATTATGGTTAGTGGATATCATGTATAGAATTATTTCGTTCGTTTTAGAAATCTGCAGCATGGCATCAGACGCATTAGAGAATTATCGGACAACCAATTTCACTAAGGGACGTATATTACCCCACATTTATGAAGAGAAGAAAGAATGAGATACTCATTCGTTAATTGAGCGTATTTCATGATTCTTTGTTTAATGAAGGTAATTATTGAATCTGAAATTTAGAAGATATATTCGAGCAAAAAAATAAAAAAATAAAAACAATCGTCAACAAATCAAATACAATCAGATAATAACCCGTATATGTATAAAATATGCTTTCTTTCTGAGTGAATCAATTGTATGTTTATTGTAATGTAGAATACAAAAATATTTTCATATGGCAATTAGTTGTTGCAAATAACGATATTAAGTGAACACGAATAATTAGAAATATGTTATTAAAATTGTTGAGCTCTTCTTTCGTCAACTTGAATTAATCATATACGTGTCATATACGTGTTATATACGTGTGTATGTGTGTGTAAGTAGGTTTGTTCATTGCACTACCTATACGTGTATATATATATATATATATATATATATATATATATATATATATATAT
>NC_068994.1:9294954-9299747 GCF_001194135.2 Octopus bimaculoides
AGAGAGAGAGAGAGAGAGAGAGAGAGAGAAATGGGAAAATGATTGGGACAAAGGAAATGAGAAGAGAATGAGAGGACTGCTTTCATACATACATGGCACGATGTTGATTATAGCCCCCTTAAGAATTGATATCAGTTTATCGTTTGTGATACACATTTGCAATCATCAATCAATCGAAAGGCAAACTCTGTTTTAGTTATTATGTTCTTTATAACATAGAATTTATGCTGTTCGTTTAGATATGGATATTCTTAATTATTATAATTAATATTTCAACAACATTTTATTTTTGGATTTTAATTATGCAATATCTGCAATATGTAGAATCCCTATCTCATAATATACACAGACGCTATAGGGCGAGGGAAGAAGAAAATGTATACAGGAAGAAAGAGGGAACGAACGAAGTTAAAGGCAAAAAGAAGGACCGAGCAAAAAGAGAATAGATGATACGTGGAAAGAATAGATGAAGGGAAGAATATGGGTTATGGGAAGTAACAGTAAAGAATAAAAATACGTTGCAGAAATCATTATTAGATGAGGGACGCAAAAGTGTATTTTTTCCAATGTAACACCAGTAAACTCGTTCATTAATGGCGTTTACCAGTTTATGTGTAGAAAGAGGATAAATAGTGGCTTGTCCGTAAAGAGAAGACCAAAAGTGTTCCTTTCTCAGTATTGGACTCACGATTGTAAGCGTGTGATTTCCATCCCAGGGTCTACCGAGGCTTTTCTCCTCAAGAAGTTATATTTTTCATCTTCCTTCCATTTCGTCTGGTGATAATGAATACTAGTGACCTAATGCTCATACAATCGTCCCTTAAATCATACCTTTAATATTGAACTATGAGTGAGATGAGAGGAATTATTGTATACCTACATTTGCTCGCGACTACATATGTACCTAAAGCTCTTTGTAGAAAACATGGTGGAGGCTATAATCTCATACAATCATTTGTGGGATTACTATGGATTGCCATATACACAAACATAAGAATTTATGCATGTTTGTATGTATATTGTATGTATCTATTTTAATCTATATATGCATGTGTTGTATGTATATGTGTACAAATAGCTGATCATATAATATCATTCTGAAATTAATTTAATGCAATTTCTTTCTACTCAGTTTCGCGGCTCAGTATTTTAATGTATTCTAAATGTGTGTGTTAATTTACTTATACTGCATCCCATTAATGGATTGCAGCTAATTCCACGTTTCATAAATACTATATTTCGTTAAGCAGAGAGGGGCAATATCTTAAAAATGTTAGTTAGTTCACTCATTAAATATCATCGAAAATCAAGTAGCAAAAATCACAACAGATCAATATTTGAACATTACAACTATTCTATCAAAATAAGAAATGTTCCTTTCCTGGGCCGTTGCTCATTGAATGTAAGTGTTTACCGGTTGCTTTTTTTTTGTTTTGCCGGCAAAATATATCAAGGATAATATTATTTAATGTTAACCCGCTTTAGTATATTATTTTTAGCAGATCATGTATTCCTGTATCAATTCATTTGCCGATGGTTCCAACTTATTAAGTAAACACTATTACAACCGTCGCCAGTTAATTAATTTACAAATTTAAGTTTCTTATATGTAATTACATTTAATCGGATTATGAGTTATTTGCGAACGAATTTGCGAGTAGAATATCTTCATCATAGAAACATTCGTAAATTGGAGGGATTTATAGTTTTGGCAATATTGTACCTTATTAATTATGTATATATTTACGAACATACCTATGTTCAGACATCATCAGCTAATTGGCTTAGAAATTTAAGTTTCTTAAATTTAATTCCACCCTGCTGGATTATGAATAATGAACGTATAACCCCTCCCCCCCGCCTAAACGCTAACCTTACTAGCAGAATGGTATAGATGTTTGCGCTACCTGCAAGCTAAAATAAGCAAAGGCCAATGGTAGGAATATATGCTTTACTTCGATATGATTGTTACATCATAACTTCTCTTGAAAACAAAGCATTTCCTGTTATGACGAAGAGATAACTACTAAATATCTGATCAACAAGAGAGATATGAATGTTTGTAAAACTTTCCATTGCGAGAGAAATTGTCAATGATACAAACCAGTGTGGAAATTGTCATCTACGTCATCATCAGCTGCCCCAAAACGTCCGAATGATACTGCACCTTTCCTACGCAGAAAGGATAATTCTGATGGTCGTAACAGAGCTATACTGCATTCACATTAACAAAACAGCAATATATCCTTGTTAGTGACTAACTTGAATTCTGTAAAGGAAATCCTTCTATCATATCCGAAAGATATCATTCTCACATAACACGTATATATCTATATATATATTAGAAATGGTCTAATTATAAATCTCACAGAGAGAATTAAGCAGCAGTGTTATGATAAAGCACTTGTATAATGTCAACTAATGTGACAGTTCCAATAAGGGAATCATACTGCTGGTATTTAGCCCTAGGAAGCTGGACCGCTTCCTATTGGCCTTGACACATTTCCTGTGTCCTTATATTTGCGAGGGGGAGACAAGCACCCCCACCCATCCCAGTGTGCATTCAGGGATATGTTTCTGAGTCATTGCTCGTCATCAACCTGAAGTAGCAAACGGAATAATTACACTATATAAAATTTGTTTCTACTGTAGGCACAAGGCCCGAATTTTTTTTTTTTTTTTTTTGGTTGGGTGGGGGCAGTCGATCAGATCAACTGGCCACTAAGCAACTGGTACTTAATTTATCGACGCGGAATGGATGCACGGCCAAGTCGACCATCGGCGGAATTTGAACCCAGAACGTAAAGACAGACGAAATACCGCTAAGCATTTCGCCAGGAGTGCTAACGTTTCTGCCAACTCATCGCCTTATACGTATATACAATAAAAGCAATAAAATACAAACAGGAAAAGACTTTTCGTCTCTCAAGACAGATCTAATGATGAAACACAAAGAAATGGTCTTTAGGGGTAGGTCACAAAACATGTATAAATATTCGTTGGACTTCCACACACTTTCTATTAATCATTCACCAGAAATATTGTAAAAACAATATACACGAGGTTTCACTCATTGGAACTGAACCCTGAATTCCATGGTTGCAAATAGAGATTCTGAACGACACAATCATGTTTATACTTATATGTGGGTGTGGTTTTCTGTTGAAAGATATACACGTGATTAATTTATTTATAAGTCGTTTTATAATTTTGCGTATCTGTTCTGAGATTCTAAAGCAACAAAAGACAACACAGATGTTCATATTCCCGTGTATTATATATTAACAATAATTAAGTGAGATTGAAATTTTATTGAACAAAATACAATAACCCTTTTCAATATTTTTGTCTACTGAAATATAGAACACAATGAAACAAAGACTAAATAAATATTTTCCTAGAGGGAGAAAGACTAGCAGCAATAGAAGGCGGGGTGGGCAACACGCATACGCACACACAAGCACACACACACACACACACATATATATATATATATACATAGATATTTTATGTGTGTGTAAGTGTAAGCATTACGCACATACATATATATCATGCACTCTTACACATGTTGTCATAAAAAATTACGGCCAAGTACAATATATATGAGTGTGTGTGTTTGTGTACGCGTGTGTTTGTGTGTGTAATATTTATGTATTCCCAGCCACACAGTTCCGAGTTCAGTACCTTGGGCATGTGTCTTCTACTATATCCTCGGGCCAACCAAATCCTTGTGAGTGCATTTGGTAGATTGAAACTGAAAGAACCCCTTCGTATATATGCGTGTGTGTGAGTGTGTGGGTGTGCGTGCGTATGTTTGCCCCCTCCCACTCACCATCGCTTAACAACTGATGCTAGTGAGTTTTCTTTTGTCACTGCAACTTAGCGAGCGGTTTGGCAAAAGGGTCTGATAGAATAAGTACTAGGCTTACAAATTTTAAGGATTGCATTTATGTGAAATGTTACACATATCATTATGGAGATGTATTTGCATAGCAAGTGACCTGATCTGAGATGGCGTGCTGGAAGGTGTTTATAAGCCATTTAAAAACACACAAAAGCCGTTAGATTCACTTCAACATTTAAATTTAACTTACCAAAATATTTTCGTTGCTTTGAGATGCAGCACAGAATTTTGACCGTGAACAAGTCGCGGTCTCAAAGCTACGAAAATATATTGGCAAACTAAATTTAAATATTGAAGTGAATCTAATAATTTTTGTGTGTTTTTAAGTGGTTTATAAACACCTTCCGCGCTGCAATTTCACATATCGTTCCGATGAAAATACATTCAAACAGCTGCTTCTAATATTCAATGAAAGGAATATATTATAACGTATTGTGACCAAATAGATAGACGTTATGAGTCAATATTACTCAGAAGCATATAAGAAATAACTTTATCAATGCAGATGCATCTAAATACATTATTCAATGTTGACAGAAATTCCAATGAGTTTCTCAGGGATATATAAAATGAAAGTAAATATTCGAGAAGATCATAAAAAATCATAACATCATAAGAAATCATAACATATTGAGTTTTTTTTTATAGAATACGTGGACATGAGAAATGAAGAGAGAAAGAAAAAAGTGCTATTTTAAAAATGTCTGTTGTTGTGCATGTAGTTCTTTCTTCGTGTACTCGACTCTTTCTTTTCACGTATTTTTGGGGAGGCGGTGGGGGTAGAATCGGAAGATATCTTGTGTACATATATTGTTTTAGTGGCAACGCTCAAAGTCTAGTTATTTTATCGCGGATGTTTTTGAACAAAACATTTTGTTTTGGATTTAAT
>NC_068994.1:9301798-9304371 GCF_001194135.2 Octopus bimaculoides
ATGCTGTAAACAACACTTAAAGAACAGGAGACAACATGAAATTCAAAAACAAATGAGTTAAATACGCAAACAACAAGAGAAACAAATGGAAAACAGGACAAGTAACAGAAAGAACGACCCTTCATCAGTTGTCGGTTGTCTATCTACTCCTCATTTCGACCATTGAACGAGAGTATGAGTCTTAAGAGCTCCCATAAGTACCAAAATAAAATTTGGGATTTATGTGTATCTGTGTGTATACATATATTCATGTACACAGACGCACAAACACACTAACATTATTATTATTGTTATTATTTGTATTACTGTTAAGGCGGCGTTCTAGCAGAATCATTAGTAAACGGGCACAAAAGGCTTCGCGGCATTTCGGCCGTCGTTACGTTCTGTGTTCAAATTCTGCCCAGGTCGACTTTGCTATTCATCCTTCCGAGGTCGATAAATTAAGAGTCCTTAAAACACTGGGATTAATGTAATCGACAAGTCCCATCCCCCCATATTTCACGTTTTTTTTTTCCCTTAGTAGGAAAATATTATTATTGTGTTGGTTTAGTTATTTATCATTATTAATATTAACAACCGCGTTTTATTAGGTTACATGAAACATGTTCCAATGTCGCCGAGAAACGACACTAGCCTTTTCGTTGTTAGATTAAAGCTTTCTGTTTCTACTCGACTGTTTTTCTACGTTGCAACAGCAGCTGTTGCGATTATAGAATTTCTCACGTCTCCTGACAATGAACCAAATGGATAACCTGTAGGTTGTTAGCCTTTTGAAATGTGTTAAATTATGCCAAATTCTAACTATCTTACATAATATTCCAAGTGGTTTTGTTACAACTTTTATATTCATACTCAATGTGATATCTTTTCTGTCTAATTTTACATATTTTTACGTTGAATATCTATTGATTTCTCTCCCTTCGATTATTATCTTTTTGAAGAATGAATGACTCCTATGTCTTTCAGAAAACATTTAATTTTGTCCGTTGTTATACATACAAAAAAAAAAAAAAATTCTGGTCGAATCGTTAACGAGGCCAACAATATCTTTAGCGGTATTTCAAATTATTCTTTATATTTTGGGTTCAAATTTCGCCGGGTCCGACTTCTCAGTTCATTATTTCTTGGCCGATGAACATAAATACCATTGGCGCACTTGGGAAAATATTATAGACTAAACGTTTCCCTAAAATGTGCTTCTATTGTACTTAGCGGTTCGGCAAACACGAATGATAGAATAAGTACTAAGCTTACAAAGAATAAGTCCGGGGGTCGATTAGCTCGACTAAAAAGGCGGTGCCCCAGCATGGCAACAGTCAAATGACTGAAACAAGTAAAAGAGTAAAAGTGTAAAAGAATGAAAAAGACGTATTGCGTTCAGTGACCCAACAAGACAATATATATAAAATGATATTATCCACTACACCTATAATGTGATACTTTTCCACTTAACATAGTCGTCGAGTACTTAGACCATGAACTGTATCATCCTGCATTTGGGGATTCGGCAGGGATTGCCAAATCACTTCTTATTATCTCCTCCTGGCTTCCAGCCTAACTCTTCACTCTTGCTTCAGAACCAGCAAGTGGCCTTTTTTACTGCCCTTACCATACTGCGAACAGCCACTCTTCGCTCCTCCACTCTCCAATGGATGAAACCATTTTCCATACCGAATAGACAGGGAATCCCCTACAGCCGACTTCGACTGGGAAAAGCCGTAACATGTATTTATTTAGAACATGGGAAGAGAGAGACACAGAGAGTGTCAAAAACACTGAAAATAGTTTTGATAGGAAAATTATCTACATTATGTATGATTTGCAACTGGTGGAATGTAGAACACAAGGAAAATCACGAAGAATAAGCAAAAGATAAAAATAATGTAGAGTAATGAAAACTACTCTAAATATAATTACGAAGTTCGTACTTAGAATGTGCCTTACAGAGCGGGATGGAGAGGGAAAGGGATAGGCAGAGAAAGAGAGAAAGAAACACACACACGCACATACAACCACACAATAACGCACACGCACACACTGAGGCAGAGAGAGTGGGAGGAGAAAGAGAGATGGTGAGTATGATAATGAGATAAGATGGGTAACAATGACATGCGTGCATGACTAAGGAGGATTTCACAGCGACAATATCTGAGAGACAGATATAGATATACAGATTAGGTATATCAGTTAAACAGCAATTTCAATGATATCACATGCGTGAATACCGAAAGGCGTTAATACGAGTGGCTTGAACAATTGTTATAAGATTATCGAGTATCGAAACACAGATGTTCAAAGCTCCAGCGAAGAATGCCCGAGGATAGAGATTGTATGTAGATAAAAATGTATATGAGACAGTATGTCTAAATTTGTAAATAGATTATTTCTAATGTCTGCATATTAATATGCGTGCTCTCATTCAATCTATATATCTAGCTCGCTCTGCTTAGAAACATATTTGTGCGTATATACGTGTATGTATATGTGCTATATGGACATATCACTATGCTACACATGCGCATAGTCACACATATATATGTGTACACATTTTATATATATATATATATATATAT
>NC_068994.1:9304609-9306312 GCF_001194135.2 Octopus bimaculoides
TATATATATATATATATATATATATATATATATATTACGGAGATGCACTTGCATAGCAAGTGACCTGATCTGAGATTGTGTGCTGGAACGAAAACAATTGCAACGTGGAAGGTGTTTATAAGCCATTTAAAATAACACACAAAATCCGTTAGATTCACTTCAACATTTAAATTTAATTTGTCAAAATATTATCGTCGCTTTGAGACCGCGACCTGTTCACTGACAAAATTCTGTGCTGCAGAAAAATACTCTAAATATAATTGCTACAGAAACTTCTAAATTAGTCCCAGTTTAAATGCAATATACCTTATCAAATTCTTGTGGTATATTCAGATTGTTGCAATTTCCGTTCCAGTTTTCATCTTGAAGTTGCAATACATCTGCCACATTGAATTTATTCGAATTTCATTTATTTCAGTATGTCTTCCTAGTCGTCAAATTTTTAGATGAATAAAGTTGAATAGCTTAGATGTCTATACGAATAAGATGGGGGCTGTAATATTATCTAAAACTTCCTTGAAAGGATAAGTAAAAATACGCGTAAACGTTCTAATACTTTTGGAAATATAAAAAAAAAAAAAGCGGAGGAATTGGATGCAATCTGAAAATAAGGATATTATTGCAGCTAGGTGTGTGCAGCACTAAATTTCGGAGTATAAATTGATGAAATTGTCATTGTGGTTGTTAAAGCATTCGTTGTATATTATACTCATGTTCATGAAACCAAGAGATTGATAAGGCTATTTAAAATCTTGTCACTTACATGTAAATTGTACCAACCTTCCCTGGGGCTCGTGACGAGTATTATACGTATGCTAGCTCCTCACAAATCCATATTCTTGTCAGCGCGTCGTTATCATTATTCGTACTCCTTCTTAAAAATACGTCGATGTAGAGCGATAAGTCCAAGACGTTCAGTCTTAGTACCCACGAGATTTATTATGATTCGTTGTTGTACCTAGAAATACTTTACAGATGCGGGTAGCATTTCTACACACATTCTATGGAGAATCTATTTTTCTGCATATGAAGTTGTTCTCTAAGTTATATCTGCTATAGATGTTTTGCAAACAACTTGCACATGCAAGTGATACTAGTCAAGAGCTTCGCATACCGGAAGCCAGCAAGTGTATGGGGTCATCAAGGGAGAATACGAGCAGTTTCTAAGTCAACCTCTTACCGATATGAGGCCCCGCTTGCTTGATCAATTGGTTATCAAATAAAACCCAATATTCTTCTAGTCATCGCTCATTGTCTCTTTTTAACCAAACCCAGTTGCTAGCCTTTTTCCCCTACAGTTTCGATATCGGTCATGGTGGTATTTACTTTACGATGAATTTGGCCTAACGTTAACAACAGTCGTCTCACGCTGTAATTCAACAAATCCTCTACGTCCGACTTCGATTGGAAAATGCGTCGCTTTCCAGCCTGCGTCAACTACTACTACTACTACTACTACTACTACTACTACTACTACTACTACTACTACTACTACTACTACTACTACTACTACTACATAAACAATACGTGATTTCAGATCCTATCAGAGCCGACTATTTTGCTGAAAGAAAACATGCATATACCTACTTCACACGTTGTCAAGAGTGCACAGCGATGAGGCATTAAAATCATTGTCGATTCCCATGAATAAATGGTATAATCAATACACAGGCACACACATATGCAGTTGCTTATATATATAT
>NC_068994.1:9306833-9308744 GCF_001194135.2 Octopus bimaculoides
TATATATATATACGTATATGTATATATATATATATATATATATATATATATACACATACGTATATGTATATATATTCATACATACACATGTATACATACATGTATATACATATTTATAATGCATGGGGACATGTAAATTTTCTTGGATATGTATATATCTCTCACAGACACCACACACACACACACACACACACGCACACACACACACACACACACATACACACACAAACACCACACATACCACACACGTAATTTTCATTATGGAATATACTTCTTAACTGATTTTATGAGAGAAACTGCTCACATGAAAAATGGCATTTGCGTTTATATTTTTTGCTGTGGGTAATTTCGTATCACTTCATATTTAATCATTCTCTTTAGAAGTGCCTCGCAATTTGTATTTCGTTCGCTTTCTCTTATAAGGTATATGTTTTCTCTCTTTGATAATGTCTGCACTCACCATGTCATTAAGTTGATGTTTTCAGTAGACTTTTCATCAACTGCTTTTTATTTTCATTCGTTTCAGCAAATGTTTTCTACGTCACACTTTTACCTCATTTATTGTTCATTAAGTTTCGTTTCGTTCATAATACTTTTACACAATAAAGAAAAGCAGCACATTATATTTGTGAGACTGAGTTAATACGTTTCTATATAGTTATTAATGTACCTTTTCATTTCAATAGATGTCAATTTTTTTTTTGTCTTGTAACGAACCAGCCTGAAGTTTTGCTTATACAGCTATGTGGCCGGCTTCTAAGAAGTCTATATTCTTCTTCTTTTCGTTCTTAACAGGATTTGAATAATGAAAACTCGCTTTTTCCTTCTTTCGTTCAATATACTTTCAGCGTATTGCTGAAGCTTTTGCAGATTGGGTGCCCTCTACAAGGATATATTTATGGTATTCTTCACCACGTGTCTATATGTGATCTTTGTGTCGATCTCCATCAACAATTGACAATCGCACCACATTAACGAGTTTACCTTCGCACCACATAACGAATTGTAGAAAGAGTCCAATCTGGTAAATATAACAATGAAAATATAAGGTAGTAGATTCGATGAAATGGTTACTACTCTGCCTTAGAGTAGCTGGGCACATGCTGAATCATGCATTTCTTGGTTTGTGTTAATCTTCTTTCCTTTCTCTCATTCAACTTTGTGCTGGGTTTTCTTGATACCGTCTTCTGTGGCATCATTTTATTATGAAATTTTGCAGCTCCAATTTTAACTCAAATTTTACTTGTTTCGAAATGTTCCCTATTTCTAATTATCGTTGATACCATTGTTCAGCACACCTATTGCTACAAATAACAGGTGTGGGTTTCATGCCCCATTTTTTGTCAGGCGCTTATATGCCCTAATATCATACCATTTTCCATAGTCAAAAACAAAATGAATGCTTATTATCATATTTACAAAATGGTTACTCGTCACCGTTCTGTAACTTACACACTACTCGCACATGTATATATAAATATATATATATTCATACATTATGTAAATATGAATATAAGTAACGCTCACGAACATACACACACACAAAAACACATACACACAGACATAAAACTATAATTTATACTTATAAGTATACAAGCGTACACCAATGTAGTGAAGTGTATTGTAAACATAGACAAACAAATAAAGAAATTATATTATCGCTTGTTATGTTACCAAATTTATTATTCATTAATAGATATGAAACATAACATTATCTGTTCTCTATCTGTCTTTTTCACTGCCCGACTGCATCCATCTTTCCCCGGTCTCTCCTTCTCACAAACACACACGGACACAAAAACACCCATAGACACACAGACACACAAACAATACTCACAAACATTGTTTCGCTCCCTCACTCTTTGTCAGTCCTTCCGTCTATATATATATATATATATATGTGTGTGTGTG
>NC_068994.1:9308756-9309436 GCF_001194135.2 Octopus bimaculoides
TATATATATATATATATATATATATATGTGTGTATATATATACATATATATGTGTATAATTTTTTTATGTATGTACGTGCGCCAATGTTGTAACATTGAATAAAAGTAAAGGAATTAACCTAACTTGCTTCCATATGACTATTTACAATTTATATTTCTCCACACACATTCACACGAATAAATACACGTACACATACACCTCTGTATGCACATCCTTCTCAAATATATACATACACTTACATACATATATCAGTACGTGTGTGTGTGCACAGAGAAAGTGAGACAGAGAGTGAGAGCGGGAGAGAAAGGAGACATATATTTTAGACAGCACAGAAACAATACGATTTGTTCAGAGGAGATAAAAAGAATATTTATCAGATACTCTTCTATCCTTCAGAAGACAAACCATAAACAAATAAACTAATATAATATTATATTGTTTTCGGATGTTGTTCAACAAATATAAAATATATAAAGGTTATTATAGAATGCATTATGACATTTATGAAATCATTTTCAGACAATCATTTTATTCATCCATACAACGAAAATCAGAATAGATGTGTTTTTTTTTTGTTGTAATTTATTTGCTTGAAAAAAAAAAATGTCTCTCATACACGTGCTTCCCCTAATGCCACACATTCATATATATATATATATATATATATATATGAATATAT
>NC_068994.1:9309446-9310101 GCF_001194135.2 Octopus bimaculoides
ATATGAATATATATACGTGCGTATGTACTGATATACGTTCCCATGTATTATTGTGTGTGTGAGTATGTATATATATATATATATATATATATATATACACACATATTTATATATGTAGCTTAAGGTAACTATGGAATATATATTCAATTTAGGCAACCCAGGCCGAGCCCTTGATTCTTAGGTATAATGTGCAATGGCTCTGAGATGAAAATCGTTTACATCGTCCCCTGATAAAAGTTCAAATTATTCGAAACAGTCCGTCAGAAATGTTCCCATTCTTTTCTTCATCTCTCTTCGATGTTTATACATTGTTGATTTTTATCATTTCTATACCCCTGTCATACACTCAAATATTAAAGCCTCTTGCACACCGAAAATATACATACCATCATATATATTTATGCATATATAATTATATCTAAGAGAGAAAACAATTTTGCCAGTGTATAGACTGCACTTTGAATTGCTCAAGAGATTCGAGCTTGAGGCGTTTGATGAATATAGAAATAAGAATCAAAAAAGCACAAGGGTGGCTGCGTGGTAAGTAGCTTATTTACCAACCACATGGCTCCGGGTTGAGTACCACTGCGTAGCATCTTGGGCAAGTGTGTTCCAGTATAGCCTTGGGCTGACCAAAGCCTTGTGAGTAGATTTG
>NC_068994.1:9310111-9313233 GCF_001194135.2 Octopus bimaculoides
AACATATAAAAAGAATATCGATAGAATATCGATACCAGACATTAATTATTAATGCGTACCAAACATTAATTATTAATACTGAGCTCTTTTGGTTCGATAAACCTTCCATTGTTCTTCCACGGCATGGTCGCTTCCCAATGACTGATATATGATGCAGGCCAAATGCAATATACATTAGCGAAAACGATTGAGAAATTCAGACAATTATTCCAAATAAACATTGGAGAAAATTTATATATTAAAAATAGAAATGATATACACATTTACAAGGTTGGATGAATAATAAACTACTAAGAGCATTTCAAGGTGACAATGAGCCTATTGCAGGTAATAAATATAATTGAATTAGTGAATCGTTAATTTAATAGCATTTTCAATCTCACGCCCGTAGACACAATAGATAAGTGAATCAAATAAACCTAATCTGATGATTATCTGTAAATATTTAATAAGATAGAAAAAGTGTCTATAAAGCCTATTTCAGCTTTTCAGCAAATGACAATTTTCTGTAAAAGTAAATCTTAGCATAGCACAAGAGGACATAACATGAATGTGACGATAGAACATGTTATAAACAGAAATTACAACATGCTTAAATATCACCAATCCTTTCGAAAAATAGGCATTGAGAATGGGACATTGTCAGTGGCATGTTAGCAACAACATATTTTCATAAAATAGATAGATAGATAGATAGATAGATAGATAGATAGATAGATAGATAGATAGATAGATAGATAGATAGACAGATATGTAGGTAAATAGATGGATAAATCTCTTTAGTCTCTCGTTTTGTAACAACATACAACCAATGTGAAGCATTTACTCATCGGATAACGGAGTCCGTTTCACAGCGTACTTAACAAGGAACAAAACTAGACGGTAATAAAATTTCTTTGATCATAGATCTAATCGATAAGAACCGACGAAATGGAAAGCATTGATGGTTAGAGTAAACTCATCGATCAATCGATTCCTCGACTATGCAATGTTAAAGTCAAGTAAATATTAGCATTTCAGTTTAATTGTTGTTTTGTTATTTATTACTTTTGCATTTGTGACTACTAATAAGTCATCTTCGTTGTTTCATAACCGGACATATTTATTTCAGTTTGTAAATGCCATAATCATGCTGGATTTAGAAGGCCATACATCAAGTGGCTGGTTTTGAACCAAATGAACATAAGGTCATACGCAAACATACATTTCTTTCTTTCTTTCTTTCTTTCTCTCTTTCTACCTACCTAACACCCTCTTTATCTGTTTATCTGTCAGCTTCCTCATCTCTATTTCTATCGAACTTCCACGCCTCTATGAATATCTGTGTATGTATGTGCGAACAATTATATAGATGTATGTATGTGTGTCTGTGTATTAATTATTTTGAACTTGGGTATACACCTTGTAGTATGCCGTTTGAAACACGTTCCCTGCCCTCGGCTACTTGACGTCATCGTCAGTACAGAAATAAATGCCACAGAATTTATTTCAGGAATTCCTCCGTGTTAGTCGATTATATAGCAAATGATAGACAGAAAAAATGGAATTCATAAGATTCATTAACCACAACTGTCGTTTCGACCCATCTTGCATCGGACCCTCGCGGGTTAGATCCTGGACGACTGGTTGTGGTTCATCTTTCTGTTTAGATGTGTCTCGTGAAGGGATTTTTCAAAAGGCACCTCGCTCAATACGCTCGGTTTTACTTAGTTAGCTTATGATGTATTTCATTATGTGCATGTAGCTGGTTGCATAGAGGGGTTCTTTGTTTGGAATGACATGGAATGGATGTATACCATTTGCTCGCACACGTTTCTAGTTAGTATAGTTCTGAACTTACGATTTTCAGTTCATACAGTATATAGGATGGGCAAACCGACAGTCTGATCCAACGTGAGCGTGCCGCCAGATAACGTTTATATAAAACATACTCAGCGAGGCTTTTTTATTTCTCAGGGTCTTTGTTCAGGTTTGGTGAAATTTTTAATGAAGATGACATGTGTAATTATCGAAATTTGTAGCATTTACATCTGATAATATACACCATGAAATAAAATATTGATATTGACATCACGTTAGAAATTTCACAAGGATTACTACTTCCAACGAAGGCATAAAATTGGTTGATTATACAGAACATGTATCATATCGACATTTACGTATGTGAGAATATCAATAACAGTGCAAGAAAATTCAAAGCATTAAACAGAATGCGTCAGGACATTTTGAAGTAGAGACACACAAGTGTACTTATGAGGCCAACATTTAGGTTTAAGAGTTCTTAGCACGTTTATACATGCATTAAAAGGATACATAAAAGGTGACAAAAAGGAAATTAAATCCGACCGACCAAATTTGAAATGTGGACTACAAATTAACGGTATGTTCATAAACATATATACAAGCAACCATACAAAAACAAGGATATTCATTTAAAAACGATGCTAAAATGACATAAGGTAGGATTGAATAATAACGAATATACACATAAAAAAGCAATGGATCGTATCAACAGCATTCTGTTATTAAATCAATACATACACGTATACACATACATATATACGCAAGCTGATAATCGCTAATACATATGGGCGAGAATGAAAAGTAAAATATTGTGAATAACGATGGTAATGAAACTGAAGCCCTTGATGGTGACAATATTGCACCCGGCAGTCTGAGAGATAGTGGTCAAACTCCAGCCTGTAGTTATCCAGGAAGGGACTATCACACACGGCGTAGATGGAACAAAGACGTTAATGCTGTGGTTATGGAGTGTTACTACCTGAGCAAACCTATAGCCGAAAATGGTGTTCATATTAGGGGATACCGACAACGTATCTATGATCAATGGAGAGAAAGAGGATTGTTTCAAATGTAAAGTATGAGCGAGAGCAACCAGCGTCCACACGTGACGCTGGTTGTTCTCGATCATAATTTACGTTTAAATTTCTGTAATTTTGTATTTTTTATCACTTCTTATTTTGAACTTGACAAAGACAGACTTACTGTTGAAATATCGTTCAACTAATAAGCTATCTTACAATCATAACACGCTCTTCGTCTTGACTGTTTACCTTTGCGGAGAGTTACGTAAATCCTTTTTAAAATATAAAAAAAAAAAA
>NC_068994.1:9313243-9314346 GCF_001194135.2 Octopus bimaculoides
AAAAAAAAAAAAAAAAAAAATAATAATAATAATAATAATAATAATAATAATAATAATAATAATAATAATAATAATAATAATAATAATTATAATATTGAATCAGGAAAAGCGTCGATAATAACAATAATATTTCAAAGTGGAATTCGAAGACTGTCAGTGTCAGGAGTACTATATTAGTCGATATAATGACCTTCGGCACTTTACTTTCATGTTACGTATACGCTTAGATTAATGATAGTTAAGAAGAATTCAGATGGATTTGATCGTAGCAAGTAATGATCCGGAACGACCATCTCTAGTGATTTTTGCCAAGAAATAAGGATAATAAATGAACGCTATTCATCATTCATTTTACAGTGCTAGATAAGTCGTTCACTTATCCATTTTACTACAACATTTATTTATTTTATTTATGGCATGAGAATCTATTTTATTCATTATTTTTGTCTTGTTTTGGTTAAAATGTGAATTTTTGCTTTATTTCTCTTTCTAATTGCTGTATTTATATTTCACAGAATTACTTCAATGATTTTTCTTCCTGTTAATATTTTATTCACATTTACATTACAACTGTCGGAACTCGGAAGTCAACATCGCCAACGTTGACGTTTGCGTCGTCGTCACCGTCATCCTTTTCCTGGTAATTGTCATGAACAAGATCAACACGATCATCATTATTTCCACCACCACCACCACCACCACCACCACCGCCATCATCACTACCATCCTCCTCTTGCTCACCACCGTCCTTACCAACATCATCTTCATCATCAGTAACAGTATTATCAACATCAATATATTTAACGTCAAAAATTATAGTTGATTTTTACGATCAACAATATTAACAATCTTAGCATCAGGAACAACAACAACTACTATTGCTGCTACTCCTGCTGCTGTAACTACTGAAGCTGTTGCTACTGCAACCGCTGTTGCTGCAGATGTGGTGGTGGTGAAATCAACAGAAACATAAACGACATCATAAAACACACCTACACAAACAATAACTGACATTCACATATTTCCAAACACACAAATGCCTCCATTTTTTTTTCTTGAAAAACTGATTTTGCTGTAATTTTATTATATATATATATATATAT
>NC_068994.1:9314868-9316493 GCF_001194135.2 Octopus bimaculoides
TATGGTTTCTTAATTTCGATGAAGTACTTAGTGATGGAAAAATAAATATTTGACAATTTCATTTCTTGCTGCATTTTATTTGTTTTCCAATCGACGAGTATTTACATTGGGCATGGTGTTTTTATTAAGTGTAAAAGATGAAACAATAGTTGCGATCCTCGTTTGCTTCGGGAAAACTTTCATTGCATCTGAGTTTATCAGATTAGATTAGTGTCCTGAATATAATAGACACGGCTATTTGAAAGGTATTGATTTAAAAAAAAATGTAGTGCTTTATAAAGTACAGTTGCACTTTACTGGAGTACGACTAGTCTGTCATGATCTTACCTCATACGCTTATATATATAAATACGCACACTTACACTCAAACACACACACACATATATATATATATACACTCACAAACATACACACATACACAACCCCAAAACACCTCCACACATTCACACGCATAATACACACATACATCCCAACTCGCAACAACTATATGTATGTGTACATAGCAGAATAAACATGATGAATAGAATTGCATGGTTCATATTTTAGCATTTGTGTTTTGTTTACTTTTAATTATTTTAATATACTTTTATATGCATATATATGTATGTATGCTCCTTGTGTGTGTGTGTGTGCGTGTGTGTGTGTTTCGTGTGTATGGCTTAAGTTGAATATATGTATATAGGTATGTGTATAAGTGCGTATGCTATGTTGGTTCTGTTTTCGTTGAAAGAACGAAAGGAAACTCAAAAGATTGGTGTAATCAGTAAATGCTTTGCTGCATAATGTGTATATATTAAAAAATATAACGGCACGACTGTTTGCTCACTTCCTCTGGAATATTTCAAAGAATGACTATATTTTAGAAAGATATATGACTTACATATGACAGTTTAGCGACACCCTCTTTATGAACACGTCATCCATACTACGGAATTCCTGCGCAAAAAATACTGCGACCTCCGAAAATTTACCTTCAGCCAATCTTTGTTATGTTCATAGTACGAGGACTGTGTAAGTGAGATTTTTTGCACTCAGTGTATTTCACCATTTCGTTTCCTTTTCTTGCCCAAATACTCATTAAATAGGCCTTTTGTAATGGAGTCATTAGAAAAGGTTATATACTTCCCAGCGGTTCGTTGAGCAATTCAGATGTTTCCTTTCGCTCAATGAATTGTGAATTATTTTGGTAAGGTAACACGCGATCCTCCGTATATCATGTAATACAATTATTACGTAACAAAATGATTGACGATTAGACAACAAATAGACGACTGCAGTTAAAGTGTTTCGGTTGGATTTGAAAAGGTTTATATCACAATATCATTCTGAAATTACACTGAATCACCAAGGTTATGTCTCATTTTGTGCAAATATATCGGTTCAAGACTTAATTAAGTATATGAGCTGCATTTTGTAGCATAAATATTTGCATATGTATGCTAGTCATGAGTGAGATAATTACATAGATCCGATAATTATAATAACATATCCAGAAGAAAGTTAGCAAAACACCGACGAAATTCAATGGGCAGTATTCAACAGATATTAGCCCAATATATAATAATATTCGATAACTGTAGTAACATATCCAGACGAAAGTTGGACAAACACCGACGAAATTCAAT
>NC_068994.1:9316503-9318896 GCF_001194135.2 Octopus bimaculoides
GAAATTCAATGGGCAGTATTCAACAGATATTAGCCCAATATATAATAATATTCGATAACTGTAGTAACATATCCAGACGAAAGTTGGACAAACACCGACGAAATTCAATGGGCAGTATTTAACAGATATTAGCCCAATATATAATAATATATGTAATTATAGTCCAATACAAAGAATCACATAACATATTTCAACAATTGTATTCATATTGAAAAGCAGGTAACAATTAGTGAGTATGAGCTATTGAAAATTAAGTCTGAGGAGGCATTTCGATGTCAATCTTTTACATCCGAACTATACGAGTTCCTGCATTATCGGCAACAACATTCAGGCACTCAACATTTAACAGCAATTCAGTTGATGCAATTTTTGCACACACCACAGCAGTTTAACATAATAAGCAGCGGTACGTGTGATTGCCGTATCGCAAGATATGTAGCTGGCTAGTATATCTTGCACGGCACGCAGAGATTTATTTTGTATGGTTTTCTCATCTTCAGTCTTTTGATTATATTCTTCTTTGATTGAACATGCTTTCACTCAATGTGTGTTTATCTTCTGCTGAAAAATCCTTCAAGTATTATTCAAAACTTGTATCATTTATTGTCAATACACTGAATGTACACATATGAAGTAAATAAACTTCTACGATACCTTTTCACTTAATCAGAATGTTCAAAACGTAAAGCAGGACAAGAGCTTGGGCCATTCAGACACAGTATAAATACAATAACAACTAGAAACAGGAAGGTAACGATGAAGACAAACTTGAATAAATTACCAAGTGTTAAAATTTAATTGTTATTTTCAGTCTGCTTCAATGCTTCAGACATAGAAACACATTCCGATGAATTAAAATGAGGCTGTGTTTTTAACTATATCTTTAAAATAAAATATCAGTTGTTTTGAGGTATAGGATGCAATGAAGAATTCCTATGCAGTGGTTATTATCATTTTTATGGAAATTTGTGCGTTTGGATTTGTTATTTGTTAATGTAAAATTTCTTTCAATCGTTGTAAATGTCTGGTCGTTGTGTGACATTCACGAAGAATATCATTAATTAGTTAAAATAATTAGTGTTATAAGAATAACGTCTTTATTTCAAATTATAGTTAATGCATTTGTGTCGTTAATAACATTAAACTGAATAATTAATGCGTTATAGTCTTTCAACCTGTATCCCGAAAACATTCGCTCGAAATGTTACAAATGTCGGAAATCGCAGCCAAGTTCCATGTCAATTGTACCGTAGCAATACCAATTATCAATCACAGTATCAGCAACAACAGCTATCTAAAATGATCCGGTAAAATCTGATCATCCGCCTTAAATATAATTAATGCAATGATCCGTGAAATTCAACAACAATGATTATTATTTTGATAGGCACAAGCGGCACTTAAAGCATTCACAAAAACCTCATGAACAGACAAATAGACTATTGTTAATTACATTTGTAGAATTAAGTCACGTGAGTTAGTGAAGCGTAGTAGATACATTTTTTATTCATATTCATATTAAAATATTGACAAGAGTAGGATCACCTACTTAAAGGCAGTCTTAAAAGGCAGTATATTATTATAGAATTGAAGGTAATGCTATTGCTACTTCGGAGTAATCCTTAGTTTTAATATTGTCAATATATATATATATATGTAGGCACATATACTCACAAACACACACATATATATACATGTATTTATATATGTAGATACTATTTAATTCATTTAATCTTTTATTTAGTAAACCTAAAATATTCAGTGTTTTGAAAATGACCTAATAATAGTATCATGCTTTGGACACACTGATTCGGTAGATTTCAATATCATGCCTTGTGTGTTCGGTCGATCCCTTAGCCTCAAATAGACATCGCTGGTCTTTAACCTTCGACAAGTTAAAGTACTGCTACTGTGAATAGGTATAAAGGGCCCCAGTAGGGATATGTTCTTCATTGCATCCTATTGGGCTGCCTTATGTATGATCCCAGAGAGTTATAAGCACATATCTATTTTATTTCTGATAACTGTTACAAATTATAGCAGAAAGTCACCAAGTACGAGTCTGGGTCGATTATATCAACATTAGTGCTTAACTTGTGTTTATTTTATAGACCCGGATAGGATGAAAGGCAAAGTCGAGGCAGGCGGAATTTGAACTCATTTTTCCGGCTCGGTAACGATTCTAACATCTCGCTGCCTTGAAACTGATCGCCAATTAATTATGAAATATGTATAATGAATACGTAGCTTTTAGCAATATGACATAACACAGATACATTCACAGAAACACACATGCAAATATATGCATACACCAGCATACATGGTTATACACATATATGTATTTATAGACGTAATATAATATAAAATAATATATATGTATATATGTATATATA
>NC_068994.1:9319469-9326349 GCF_001194135.2 Octopus bimaculoides
TATATATATATATAGAGAGAGAGAGAGAGAGAGAGAGATATGCGAGTATATTTTCTTTGAAAATATTTCGCGGAAAAAGGAACGAGCGAAAGAATAATGTATAATATATGTTTCATACCATACGCTGTAGTGGTACAGATATTTTGTTTAGCGATGCATTAAACGTCCAGCACACATGTACAATATAATAAATGTGCAACGTGAAATATCGTCAGGATATACTCTGGAAATGTAATCTCTCCGTAACGATTATTTATATTGCAATATTTGTACAGGAACATGTATCAAATGCATCCATCTTCATAGCCAGTTTTCCTTCGATTTGCTGCATTGCAATGTTGCAATGGCTAAAAGGCATGCACAGCAGCAAATCGTATGTATGTATGTATATATATATATATATATATATATAAACGAAAGAGGGAGGAGGGAAAGAGTTACATATACAAGCAAGCATTACTGCTATCCGGAAAGAAATTTGGTGTTCGTATAATGGATCCGTATGTTACTTATGTCTATCTATCTATCTATCTATCTGGCAGAAACCAAGGTTGCGATTTAAGGACTACGTCAATTCCTCGTTAAAAGCCTGTGTGTATAACCATGTATGTATGCTGGTGTATGCATATATTTCCGACTAGGGGAGCAATGCCTGTCATCACGACAGATGGAGGACGCAGGTTAAGGATGGGGTAGACACCTTTGAAAGACCAGGTATTAATCACAAATAATTTAAGCGTGCTGCTCGAAAGCGCACTACTAGCGTAGTGATTTTGCAACTGTGTATGCTTGTCAAGATCAGGGCTCATCAGCCACCAACGGAATCGCAACAAGCAAAATATAATTTAATCCTAGAGCATGCATTGTTCCTAAAGTCCAGCAATGGTCTTCCTCGGTCACGAGTGGACGGCCATAGTCATCTCTGCTTGACGTTTCTTCTCTTTTTCTTCTCTTTTTCTCTGCTCCCTGACTAAGGATTGAATCCGATACGTTGGATATTCCACTCCTCACAGCAAGTTCACTGTACCCCTATTATAAGTATGTCTTGCAATCATATGTTACCTTGTACATTCCCAATAGACTTGTTTGAAAATTGACCCGTAATCTCATCTTGAACTTAAGACGAAGCAGTATACGCAATAACACTTCGGGAGAGCAACAGCTGTCAGTTTATAGGGCAAATGATAACGTCATAAATTATAGTATATATACTTATTTTTAAAGTTGTATTAATGTTTTTTATTTCATACACGGCTTGACCAGTGGAATTTTGATTACGTGCAAGCTAATCCATTATGTTGGTTATCGGCAATTGCAATCATGCATAGGTAAACAGAACTATGTAGTCCACTTATGGTATTATTCAGAAATGTATGTAATTATGAATGCATATGTATGTATATATATATATATATATATATATATATATATATATATATATATATATATATGAACATCTCAATAAAACACATAAATATATGTTATTTACATATTCAATATTTTAGTCTAACCAACAACTATAACATCTACGTACAGACATTCACATACGTATGTATACATACATAATACACACACGCACACGCACACGCACGCACACACACATTTACATATATATATAATCAATGAGTTGGAGGATTCGTTAGCATCTAGGTAATTTGTTATGCAGGACGATGGGAAAGCTTATACTATTACATATATATATATATACATATACATACACGTATATATGCGAATATATGTGTATATATAGCTCTGTGTGTGGGTGTATATATATTGAGAGAGATAGATAGATAGGTAGATAGATAGATAGATACACGCTGGTCCATACACACATTCAAACACACATACACACACAAACATTCTTTTAACTCTAGGCACAAGGCCCGAAACTTCGGGGAAGGGGACCCAGTCGATTAGATCGATCGCAGTACGCAACTGGTACTTAATTTATCGACCCTGAAAACATGAAAGGCAAAGTCGACCGCGGCGTAATTTGAACTCAGAACATACAAACCGACGAAATACCGCTAAGCATTTCGCCCGGCGTGCTATGGTTTCTGCTAGCTTACCGCCTTCACACACACCCACACCTACTGACATTCTACTAATTAAAGAAATTGAGACCGTTACAATCGACGATCTTTATTGCACGCCACAATTCTTAGATTATATTAATAAAAGAAACATTCTATTGTGTATGTCAAGAGGTTTCTGTTCATAGATGTGACACAAAAAGACGAGTAATGATGCTAAAAATATTCCCTCAGAAACATAAATACAGGAAACATTTTGTAAGTCATGCCGTAACCAAAGTGATACACATTGCTTTCTTTCTGTAACCGAAAATCTTTCTCAGAGGGGTGAACACAAATACAAGAAGGAAGATAAATATTCCATTTTCATTTTCCTCTAATCTTAGAAGACTACTTAAATGCCGACAGAAGGCATCTTTTATTTCTACGCCAATAATGAAATACCAACGGACGAAAACTGCCGGTGTTAAAGAGTCTTTTAAAAGATTGTTAATACAAATAAATGTCATACTAGTGAGAAAAAAAAAACATTGCAAGTATGAAAATGATCGCCCTTCCTTGTGGGGCATGTGATTTAAATAAAGCAGAAACAAAGAAATACAGAATAGGAAGGAATTCAAGGTTTACCAAAATATTAATTCCATATAAATAGCTGTTGTTAGTTGCTATGCGACATGCCCTGATTGCAATTAAAATATCTGCTACGCGGCTGATATACCTGTTAACAATATGCGTTCTCTCTTAAGCCAAACCAAAATAATAATGAAACAAAGAACAACTTTAATAATAATAATAATCATAATAATAATAAGTTCTAGTCGATCTAATAATAAGAAGAAAAAGTGCAAAAATCGTGTTAACTGGAACGACTCATGTACTGAGAAGAGCATTATCGCTGTGAAAACAACATCCATTCATGAATTTTTTATTTATTTATTAATTTTTTTTAAATACATATTTTACCTGTGAATTTGGGTGTGTAAACTGGGAATGCATACAATGAGTTTCCCTGCCCTAGGTGTACGGAAAACACTCGGCGAGAAATAGAAGAAAATGTGAAGAAAGAAAAAGAAAAAAACAACATAATAATATTAACAGATGGAGATTTTTGACACAAACCAGCAAGTTTTGGGGGAGTGGCAAAGTCAATGTTTAGGAATTGTCATCTTCCACGTATTTGTGGTACGATGTTTCTGATGTTCCTTGTAAAAGAGTTGTAACATTCGCCTATACATAAAAAATTCAAATGCATTATGTTCTCTTGTTGAAGGTCAATTCGTCGCAGACAATAATGTCTATTTCGTAAAACCAGCGCTCGCCAGTAGCTTTGGTCTTCGCTTACTTCGGACACTTTTATTGGTTCCAAAATACTTGTACTATTCAACGTGTTTGATCCTCTCACTTCCACGTTTGAATTTAACATTTACTTTCTCTTTTCCTACAACTATGGCATTTGTTTCCTTATGGTTGAGATGAAGAGGATACGTATTTCAAACCTACTTGATTCCTTTTTTTGTTTTCCTCCAGAGCTAGCAACTACGTCTCCCACCGCCTTTCATATAAGAACTAGACATTGGCTAATGCACTTCTAGACGTAAAAACAAAATTACTGTTGCATATTCAAGGTCTTTTGATCGTAGTTCTATTTGATACATGGCAACCTAAACTCTAACTCCGCTGCAATTGTAACATAGACATGAAATCAATAAACACTGTCGCAATTACTCTGGCGTTCTATTCCTTTTGGCAACTGGCCCGGCATTTTTTATTGATATTAACGTAGTACTAAATTAAATAATAAAGTACGACTGTAAAAGATTTAAAAAATTGCCATTTTCAATATAATTGATCAATAAACTGTAAGAAGCCCATATTTCATATAATTTTTTTTAATAGTATTTTAGTGTTTTCGACAATTTTCTCCAATTCTTTTTCTTTCCCTCATCTGTCTCCTAAAAGTAGCTTTTGGACATGTGTTTGTATTGATTTCATTTCAGTACGTACATGTCTATTTTTTCGCTAAATTTATATACATCGAATAGTCAACCGCAATACATTACTGCTGCATACTTAAGGACTGGAATTGATTGAACGCATTATGGATGCTCTCAGATATGGCATTTACTGAAAGTGATTTAAACGCGAAATATCCCAACAATTTAGAGACAATATACTGTAATAATAAATGACTGAACCACTCAACAAAGCTTCTCAACACGGTGATTTGCTATCTGCCATGATAACTCTCTGCAAAATAAATCTATAAAAGCGATTATAAACAATACATCTATTTTACAGTATTTGATTTTAACTATGAATCTCTGCTTTCACATCATGCATTTTGTCGATTTTCTTACCGTTTGACGTTGAGGAATAAAATCCCTACCAAGCAGTATATACCAGGTAGTATTTCGATTCATATTATATGTAGACCTTTTCCATACATCTGCAATCTACGCTAATGCAAGAAATCAATATTACTTGTTCGTATTGTGTTAACACCTTGTCTATAAATTGATTAGCAAAGCACCACGATTCGTTCACTTTTTCTTTTTACTGAATAACATGATTTTCAAATTAGTACCTTGAGAAGCCAACGTTATTAGCACATTCCGTTTCGTTAAAGAGAAATGCAACACTCACCTGCAGCAAAACACATAACTACCAAAACGTGAACCGCAAAGCAATAAATACAACACCTGGTTTAAACATTCCAGCCAAATTATCAACCTTATAATTCACGCCACAATTTCTCATTGAAGAAAGATCGCAATCAAAGCCTCGACACAAGATTTGTATTTTAATTTTCGTTGGCGAGAGTGATTTATATGTCATTGCATTTGTGGAAACCTGTATATGAATGTGTGTGTAACTACGTGTGTGTGTGTGTGTGTGTGTGTAACTACGTGTGTGTGTGTGTGTGTGTGTGTGTGTGTGTGTGTGTGTTCTTTGCACATGTGTATATGTATACGCGTTTACCTCGAGCAGATTGTTAATCTTCCAACTAGGTTTAGCTATACCTGTCAATTTAAGCAAGTCTTATAATTGAATGTGAACAGGAAAGATATTCTGTTTAAAACAGTCACCATTAAATTT
This sequence comes from Octopus bimaculoides, assembly GCF_001194135.2. Lineage (NCBI taxonomy): Eukaryota > Metazoa > Mollusca > Cephalopoda > Octopoda > Octopodidae > Octopus > Octopus bimaculoides. The sequence goes on from NC_068994.1 coordinate 9,324,599, forward strand.
GAAATGCACGTGATGAAGTGGTTCGTATTAAGTTTTCTATGGTTTCATAATAATGTGTAATTTGCATATGATTTTTATTATTGTTTTCTCTTTTACTCAACCAAAACAAAAAAACAAAACAATCACTGCGACAGGTGCTGGTACTACTGCTACTACTACTACTACTACTACTACTACTACTACTACTACTACTACTACTACTACTACTGCTGCTGCTGATGTTGCTGCTGCTATTACTACTACTACCGTCGTCGTCGTCGTATCGTAGTAGTAGTGGTAGTAGTACAGTAGCTACAACTACTAATTGTGCTGCAACTGTAACAACCGCAATAAGACAATAATTAAACGAAGAAGAAGAGGTGCAGGAGGAGAAGGGGAAGAAGAAGAGGAGAGGTGCAGGAGGAGAAGGAGAAGAAGAAGAAGAGGTGTAGGAGGAGAAGGAGAAGAAGAGGAAGAGGTGCAGGAGGAGAAGGTGAAGAAGAAGAGGCAGAAGGTGAAGAAGAAATGGAAGAAGAAGAAGATATCTAGAGATATTCACTCATTGGTGGCTATCTCTAGATCATGTTTCTATATAACACAACTTATTCTGGAATAAACGATAGAAAACATGTCGGGTAAAATATTACACAAATGCGACTATGAAACGCTAATCAGCTGGTATTGAATGTGAAGCAATTTGCCCGAGTTAAACATTACACAAAATGACACAGACCATATGACTCAATTACGTATAGGTAATCTGCAACGGTGTACAAAGTAGAAAACTTTGAAAGACAACATACAAACTAGCTGTTCAGTGTCCATAGATTAGCAGGTAATGTCTACCATTAGTTTTAAACAAGTTCTACGATTTTATGAAGCATATCGACATCAAACATGTCTATTATCAGTGGGAATCTAGATAAATCTTTAGATAGATCTAATCAGCTTTGGTGATGTTAAACCTACGCAAGCTCTTTTATTTCGAGTGTTTATATACAAATCAATACAACTGAAAATCTGAGAATGTAATTTCACCACGATTTTATACAGACGAAGGCTACTAAAATATTGTAATTGTCTATTAAATCGATCATAGGCATACACACACACACGCACATGCAAGTTTAGACATACCAGTATATACATATATTTATATATATATATATATATATACATATATATATATACATCTTTATTTCTCTAAATACCTTCGCACCGTTCTCGCTCTCTTTCTCTTTCACACACACTATGCACATACGTTATATGTATATATATGTGATGTGTGTGTATGTGTGTGTGTGTTTGGGTGTTACCACTTCCACTACTAAAATTACTAGTACTAATAATGCAAAAATAATAATAATAATCATAATACTAATAATGGTAATACTACTATTGGTAATAATAATAATTATTATAACAATCATACTATTACTACTACTAATACTACTACTACTAATAATAATAATAATAATAATAATACTAAGAAGAAGAACAGCAGCAACAGCAACAACAACAATAATTATACACGTGTTCGTAAATACATGAAAGTAACACACATTACTAGAACAAAGTACTTATTGCAGGGTTTACAAGCAAATATTTACTGTAAGGAAGTAGGAATTTTCTGAGAAATTACATCAAAGAATGGCTTTACGAACTGGCTTTCATCTTCAAAGGCTAGCTTTTGGCGAAATCTCGGAGAAACTATCAACCTCCCCATGATATATATATATATATATATATATATATATATATATATATATATA
>NC_068994.1:9326946-9327790 GCF_001194135.2 Octopus bimaculoides
GTGTATAAACAACAAACAGATGCATTAGTTTAACGCTCGGCAAGAGAGAAAGTCTTTTACGTTTCGAGCCTACGCTCTTCAACAGAAAGGAACACAGAAATAAACAGGGAGAGAAAATAGAAAAAAAGGTATAGTGGCTAGCGATCTATTATGGCGAACTATCACGGCGAATATATATACATATAATCTATGTTTCTATAAACTATTGGGGGAACAGGCAGTGTCAATTTCTAATAGTTTTCCCGCTCAATTGCGCCACTCTTTCTGAGATGTCTATTTTGGAACCGCAGAAAATTGAGAAAGGTACTGAAGGATATAAATTGATAACACCACAACGATCGGAGATTAAATAGGGCAGTTTCTATTTTCGAGTCGAAGAATCTAATTTAAAATATAGGACATTTAGCTGAAAAACCAAGAAAACTGCAGCTACAGATATGTTGCCGAAATTTATAGCGTTTGTATAGAGAGAGCACTAACAATAAAGATTTGTTTAACCGTTGTAATAACAAGAATGCCGTCTATATATGCCTTCTCACCTTATTGCTTCTAAATTTACTTGAAATTTTTAGGTCGTTTTTCAAAACAAGCAAGATTTAAAATTAGCTATATTAGTGGAAGAATTTGTCTGTACGTTACAGAAGTAGAATCATCTGATATACTAATTATTTTTCAAGCTTTCCGCTATGCACATAGACTGTTCTTATGTTGCCAACTAACTGATCGTAGAGTATAAGATTTTCATACCTCTTGTTAGATAGAACTGAAAATTACATATAATGATTTAGATAATATATGATTTACAAAGCCACCTGGAGATCATAACGTAGACGTAGCATTCTAT
>NC_068994.1:9328424-9329920 GCF_001194135.2 Octopus bimaculoides
GGATAAAAAGGAAAGTTGACTTCGGCGGAATATGAGCTCAGGACGTTAAGACAGGCGAAATACCTATTTCTTTACTGCCCACAAGGGGCTACACAGAGAGGGGACAAACAAGGACAGACAAACGAATTAAGTCGATTATATCGACCCCAGTGCGTAACTGGTACTTAATTTATCGACCCCGAAAGGATGAAAGGCAAAGTCGACCTCGGCGGAATTTGAACTCAGAACGCAGTGGCAGACGGAATACCGCTAAGCATTTCGCCCGGCGTGCTAACGTTTCTGCTAGCTCGCCGCCGTATTAGTTAATAATAATAAATTTGTTCAGGTACATAGGTATTAAAAATAAATATGATTTCAAACTTATTAATGTCTTATGTGTGTGTGTGTGTTGGGGGCGGTGTTTATTTGTACGGAAATTATTGTAATTAATATATTTGATGTTCTGGAGATTCAAAATTGAAGATAACAAAAATGATTCAGGAAGATGTAAGTGGAATTTCATTAAGTAATATATAACAATGAAACGAATTATGATTTTATTACTTTTCACTGTTATATAATTTATTTTGTAATTGTATATTAGAATATTTTACACTCGTTTTAGTTTGATTTCTGTTCTCTCAGATTAGATGCCATATCGCTATCCATTCATAGAGTTCACTGTTTTAAAAAGATCCGTTATTTTGATGCCAACATCATTACGATATATTTCCGAAGTTACTTAAATTGTTGATGAAAAATAATTTTAGAATATATTAAATATAGAATTATTATGATTATAGATTAATATAAATATCTTAAATAAAAGAAGTTAATACAATAAGAACAAGATTATTTTTTGATTAATACTGAAGGCGTATTCATATAAATATTTATTGCTTTTTAAATACTAAAACTCCTCCAAACTAGCATACATATGTTTATACCCATAATGCAGCATCTCATGATTTTCATTTTATGATGGCTTTTTGGAAGATCCCTCACCTGTTAATGCCTTTGGTAACTCACAGTTCCATCTATAATACGATTTTAAGACCAAACACGATTGAATTCATGGTATCGTTATTTTTCACTCCAGACACTGTTATAGAAGTCATTGGTTTGTATCAAAGTTAATAGATCGCGAGGAACAATAAGCTATATTTCACTCTCAAATCCGGTTAACATTTAAAACAAATGGACTCTTGCATTTTGTTTTCCCCAATACATATACGTAAAGTTAGTACATCCGAAATCTCTACTTTCACCGAACCACGAAGGAGCCTGTTACGGTTAAGTATTTACGAGATAAATTGTCTGATTTCATTTCGTACACACTGAAAGAGAATGGAGAAATTTCATGTGCGGTGATGGCAATCATTCATACAATCCTCAATAAATCAAAAATAATTCATGATGATAAAACGCCAGACAATAAATAATCAACACACGCGCACGCACACACACACACACACACACACACACACACACACACACACACACACACACACACACAC
>NC_068994.1:9330036-9330776 GCF_001194135.2 Octopus bimaculoides
ATATATATATATATATATATATATATATATATATATATATAATCTTTCCGACTATAGGCTGAAGGCCTGAAATTTTGGTGTGCGAAACTGGTACTTACATACTCGACTCCAATATGATGGAAGGAAAAGTCGACTTCGGCTGAATCAACTATGTTAAGGGTACACATCTCTGTGGAGCCCTCAGTCACTTGCACGTTAATTTCACGAGCAGGTTGTTCCGTTGATCGGATCAATTGGAACACTCACCGTCGTAACCGACGGAGCACCACAATATATATACACGAGCGCGCACACACAAATATGTAAATACACACCCGCATACGCGCGTGTGTGTGTGTGTGTGTGTGTGTGTGTGTGTGTGTGTGTTAGATCAACATCCGAAATTTTTTGAGGTAGATTATTTCAGTGGTGTTTGTTGTAGTGTTTATATTTATGGCCGGAAAATCTGTTGTCTGGCACAACACTGTGCATTGCGTATCTCACACACAAGCAGGTCTCCAGTAAAACCATGATTCTCTCTTCATTTCACCAGACGCAGAGTCCGTAGAGACTCATTTAATGATCCGTGGGCTACCAGAAACAAACTCACGTGTACTGTGAAGACATTTGTATTAAACTCTACTGGATATAGCATTCAAATTTTGGACCTAATCGTTCATAAAATACCGTAACTCAATTTTTAGCATGAAGTATTACACATATGATATGAATTAATATTGTAGTTTTTCATGCTGATATAT
>NC_068994.1:9331707-9332007 GCF_001194135.2 Octopus bimaculoides
ATATATATATATATATATATACATGTGTGTGTATGTATATGTGTGTGACAGAGAACTTATGCACATACATTATACTTCTTCAAATGTGTTTCAAGCATCTCAATAATGTATACATTATCCACATCACGCATGTAATATCTACGTGTTATTAAACGCTACAATGCAGCGGTATTTCGTCTATTGATTTTTATACATGCACACACATATACACATACACATATGAATATGTACATAGATACATACATACACACATTTATAGACACACACACACACACACACACATATATATACACATATATA
>NC_068994.1:9332034-9334527 GCF_001194135.2 Octopus bimaculoides
ATGTATATGCACATAAGCATATATCAGTTATATAGCACATAAAATTCCTATGTAGTTATGTTTATATGATTTGGTCTTCAATAGACTGCGTTGCTGCAAAACCCACTGCTATGAAATGCCTGATTTTAATGAGGACATAATTTCCAAGGAATAAATATATGAGTGTATGTTCGAAATTGTCGGACTGCCAGCGATGGTATGCATCGTTATCTAACTCCAGATGAATACTCAATGAACAGATTTTTACCTGTTCATTGGCTACGACGATAAATACATTATTTGCTGTGGGCAAGAAAGAAAACCTTATCTCATCCGAGTCGAGGGCAGTTTGCTTACTTCGTGTAGCACATTAAGCTAATATCTCGGAAGTCTCTAGCAGTAGAAAGTGAATATTTCTGACAAGAGTGATCATAACAATGGCTGGTCTGTGAAACACGCTGATACGTAAACCTTTAGTAGTGAAAGACTACGTTTTAAATTCAAAGTGGATTAAATAATTCTATATAAATATATTCGAATTATAAAATAAAGGCATTTCTATTCTAAGAAGAGCATTATAAATACGACACATTTAATGAATGCGGTTTTTAAACGAACAAGTATATTGTTAACAAATACAATATACTTCAGAGCTAGGGGCAAAACGATCACCACAGAAGGGATACCAGAGTGCTGCATGTTCGTGTACTGTGACACAAAAAGGTGATCCGCTAGCTCGCAGTATTTATAGATAGAATATTAACTTTTTTCTGGGCTTGCAATAGTATCGCATACGCAGAATAACCTCAAATTATGTATTAAAAGCAGCTCTGTCTTCATCGAAAGTTAGTGAGCGCCAGAATCGGTAATATTGTTATATTACCGATTCTGCCGCTCACTAACTTGAAATACTTTGTTGCTCTTTGTAATTCTCTTTAGCATCTGAGTCGAAATATCATCATGCTATTTTTTCCAGGGTAGATATAAGTATCTTGTTGTGAAATATGATGGTCGATATAACTCAGTGTTTGTTTGGCTGACAATCCCTGTTCTTATTTCATATAGAAATGGTACACTGGGAGAATACTGAGAGCGCTGGAAAAAGTGCATTGTACTGTTAGTTCTTGTGCCTCACATGTTCATCCTTTTGAGGTCAGCTTTATTTTCATGCTTATTAGGTTAGGGAAAATATTCGATACATATACAAGAGATTCTAAATATTTTTTTTCGGCCTATCTCTTCTCTAATTCTCTCTTCTCTCGTTCACTTCTCTCAATCTAACCTCACTTTATGACGTTTTTCTCGTCCCTGTACTCCGGTTCGACCTATACTCGTTCATTCATTATTTGGTACCTTCACCCCTGTCTCTAACTCTATGTACACATTCTTCTCTTTCCCCTTTTCTTTTTCAACAACATTTCCTTCCTTCTCCCTGTACTTACTCCTCTTTCTTCTTTCTACGTCTCATTCCGCTTCTTTTGTCTCTGCATATATTATTAGCATTGTAATCTTCCATGTCGCTCCTTTTTTTTTTCTTCACTTGCTTGCTCTTTCTGTTTCTCACTGTCAGTGTATCTCAAAGTGTATAGAGCTGGCGACCCAAATTTACTCCCCTCCTTCCCCGTCTCTTATTCCTTATTCATATTCTTCTCTTCCTTTCTCACTTCCTTTTTCTGTGTTTCACCCTCTCTCAGCCGCTTTCTCCTTTTAACACTCTCTCAATAACTCTTTTTCTTCTGGGTTGTCTGTTTCAACGTCTGTGTCTATAAAACAATCAAAAAGAATTTTCTCTTTCACACACATACCATATATATATATATATATATATATATGTATCCAGACACTCACATATCGTTCAATATGTGGTTTCATTTATCATTCGTTTTAATAACGGCGAATTTTTTCGCCGATGATAATTGTAAAAGATATTTGCCTTGGCTGAACAATCAAGTCGAAAAACAATATTATCTCCCATCGCTACATCTATAAAAATCATATCGTTTTCTAAATCCATTCTAAGTAAACATGGACAATTTCCATTCTACGTAATATAACTTAGTTATATTGCATTTTAACTACCATTATATTATCGTATTTGAAATGTATTTTCTTTTATTATTTTGTTTGTAATTATATTTTGCTTGTAGATTATTTACATTTGTTTCCCGATAACGAGAAATGTGTATTCTGAATGCACACAGACTTACTTATATATATATAATATATATGTAATGCGCGCGCCTGTGTGTATGTTTTTATATATAGATATAAATATAGATGTACATGTGTGTTCCTGCACACGTGTATTTGTGCGTCTGAGTCATTGTGCATGATTGCTTCACTATGTATTTCTCTGCGTATGTGTGTGTGTAGATGAGTACAGATTTTATCATAATAATAATAGTACTAATAATAACAATAACAATAGTAATAGTAATTAATATGATCACCATTTACTTCTATATAAACATATATATACACACACGCACATATATATATATATATATATATATA
>NC_068994.1:9335401-9336403 GCF_001194135.2 Octopus bimaculoides
ATATATATATATATATATATATATATATATATATACATAAATACACACATGCATACACATGTTTATATACTTGTGTATACATTACAGTCGTAAAGTCTGACTTAGATATAGAACTCTATACTAACTTAGAACATGAAAGAATATAACATATTTATTACAGATGTACATGGCGACGGCTTAATTTTCTCGCAATCACGGAAGGTGAAACTTAAGTGATAAATCAACCTATTCAGCTAGAGTATGCCTACAGATTTTGCTTGTGATTGTGCGTGTGCAGGCATAAACGAACTTTGGTTTATTTAAAATATGCTTGCTACTTATTTGAAATTCTAATGGCAAATTCACTGCAATTACAGTGGTGAAAAATTCTCTCTTATGCTAAAAGGTGTAAAATCAGTATATCTTCCCAGTGCTGCGCCCTGTCAGATTTCCAATTACTGCATTTCTAGCTCTAATATATGGTGTTTTTACACCCTTATACCATAAGAGTGAATTTGTTTCTTCACTGGTAATTGCAAAGAATTTGCTTTTAGAAATATTTCAAAAAAATATTTTAACGAAATTAAAGTTCGCCCGATTTATTGGTTAGGCGTGAAAATGCTATTGACCCACTGAATGTAAACTGATGAGATCAGTTGATCTTATAGGAATTTTGATACAGAATGCATATACGGACATAAAAATCTTCATATTTAGTCCGAAGACTTGTATAATTTTAATCACATCGCTATTTACTTATAGAATCAGATAATAATCGTAGTAAAGTACCTTTCGCAATTATTTTGCAGAGATCTTAGGAGTTAGTTTTGGATTTAAGTGCTTCCGCACTTTAATTAATACATTACATTTTGGCCTACTGATGGCTGAACGTTAAACATCTTTGAGTCGGATTTGAAATCGAAATGTTTCAATCAAATATGAAAAGAAACCATTCTGTCCGATATTCTAACATTGCTTAACTGCTGAAATAATGAGTATATATATATATATATATATATATAT
>NC_068994.1:9336718-9339159 GCF_001194135.2 Octopus bimaculoides
ATATATATATATATATAAAATCAATCAATGGATGTGAAAGATATAATATTGCTTCTCACGGAGAATATGATAAAAAATATTAAACCATTTACGTCGATATAATTCAGGATCACCAGACCTTCAACACTCAGTGTTTCCTCTCACTGAATGCCACCGTAAACGCATTCTAGTTTAATTACAAGAACAGCCTACTAAAATTATGTTCCACTTTAACGCCTATGTGTATTGGAATAAAAAAAAATTACTTTGCACGCTTGGCTGCAGTGTGAACATCGATTTCCAAAATCGTTCTATAAATGACACAAAAATTTATATAAAAAGTCTTTGAGAATTGTAAAAAAAAAAAGCGACAAACAATATGTCAAAGAAATTTAATTTAGTATCTTTGTAATAAATTGGAAATTGAATCGAATTATATAGATAAAAAATTGGCAAAACGTGAACAATAATGAACTGACATTAACTGAATAAAAAAAAAAAAGAAACGCGAAACCTGAATAGCGTTGTTGTGTCTCAGAATCAACTACCTCAATATCCGTGAATGTCGGAATCTCTTTTACTTGACATCGTTTAAAGAAAGAAGAAAATGTATTGAAATTGGAATAAAGAAGCTAATAACTACGGTAGTGTGAAATAATCTATTCAAGTCAATTGAACGAAATGTTTTTTAAAAATTTGTCTAACTCAATGGTTTATTGCTAAAAAGTCAACTTCGTATAACACTAATTCAAATGCCACGGATGGCAAAATCGTTACGCTAGCAGAGAAAGTCTAAAGTTATTTAGTGATATTGCTTAATAATGTAGGTTCAAATCCCACCAAGCAAATCTATATCGATTATCTTCTTGTTTATCTTTCTGGATATACTGTAATGTTTTCTGGATATAAAGCAATGGTTTCTGGATAGAATGCAACGCCATTTAATTACCTATGCGATATAAGTTACCTAAGCAACTAAGAAGAACATTACATGAATGTAAAAAAAATAAACACAAATTTAATATGTACGTTCAAATGCTTATGGATAAAAGAAAACGTAATATGCAGAACAACATTCATTTGGATATTTATTACCTATCTGTTTGGCTTTGTTTTTAGCTTTGTTAAATTCAATATTTGGTTTTCATATTTCAATGGCTGACAAACACAGTGCGACACATTTGGAAAACATTAATAAAGCAAACATATGCAGCGCTCGCAAAATTTTCTCATATCACAGAAAAGAGCGAAAGGCTGAAATTTAACAGAGTATCACTGAGATCAAATTATATTCTCCTATGAATAGAATGGAAGAAGCAGCGCTCATGATTATCATTAATAATATGCTTCAGTATAAGGAACAGTAACTGTATATATATATATATATATATATATATATATATATATATATATATATATATATATATATATATATATATATATATATATATTACAATAATGTATGTGCAAATATATGTGTATGTGCGCGCGCGTGTATATATATATTTTATTTTATTTTTTTATTTGTTTCAGTAATTTGACTGCGGCCATGCTGGAGCAGCGCTTTTAGTCGATCAAATCAACCCCAGAACTTATTCTCTGTAAGCCTAGTACTTATTCTATCGGACTCTTTTACCGTACAGGTAAATTGCGGAGACGTAAACACATCAGCATCGGTGGGTGCACAAACACAGACAAACAAACATACAAACACATATACATCTATATACGACGGGCTTCTTTCAGTTTCTGTCTACCAAATCCACTCACAAGGCTTACGACTTAATTCAACATATTTCCCTCTAAAATTCACACAATTATTGTCGCGGTCCTTCAGTTTCTCGTAGCCCTGTAAAAAAACTCAGAACTTTCATCCTTCAACCACGCCTTTCGCGTTAGCCTTAATGCCAGGAACTATTCACACCTGTCTCCCGTCGCACTTCAACAATGATAGAGACTTGGGCATAATTTTTGGCATGTAAACAACCTACCTTATATTCCCTCTTTGGTGTGTGTATAATGATATGTAGGCTTGTCTATCATTTCAAGTTACCCATCACTACTCAGAATTAAGCATGCTAAGGAAATATAAAATGGATAAAAAAAACTGTAATAAAATACGTGCAATGTCAGTGAACGTGAGTGCGAGGCAATCACATCCTAACATATATACACACATACACACACCATTCCACACAAACTTGGACGGCTGGAAAGGTTACAAGAAGAGACTTGCCTAGGGTTTCACGCAGTAGGACTGAATCCGGAGCCATATGTTTGGAAACCATTCTTTTTTTACCACACAGCCATAACTTTGTACACTTCTCAACTTTATCTAAATGAAAAACATTTGTATTTCATAAATACACGCACACACAGACACACATGCACACACTCACACAGACACAAACATGCAAACACACTCATATGTATATGCATACATACATATATATATATATATA
>NC_068994.1:9339512-9342712 GCF_001194135.2 Octopus bimaculoides
ATATATATATATATATATATATACGTGTGTGTATGTATACAGACAACGCATACTGGCCTGGAGTTCAACCGTTCGCCTGGGCTAGCAAACACAACAAAGGTTTTCATTGACAGCAACAAGCCTAAATCTTATTTGACTATTCAATCGTTCAATGAAGTATATTCTATTCAGGGAGCAATTCTAATGTAATAAGTATACAAAGGATCAGAGCTGATAAAGTAAGGCGTCTTATGAAAATCGACCACCCGAGAGTTATATTCTGAATATTGAATAGGAATGCGTGATTACCCAAATATACCATATAAAGTGTGCAAATATAGGTAACCAAAGATTGTCCAAACAGGTAGAAGACAAATACTTCTAGGTGTGTTCATAATATGAAAATAACGAACAGAACACTCATAAGATTAGCTGCGCGAAGTGTTAAGGCGAGAAATTTAGCTAATATTTGACATAGGAATTACATTGAGATGATGCCTCATTATTTCTGCGTTATGCATAATGAAACAGAGATGTCTATTTATTGTCATTAAACGTAGAAATAGAAGTCTGACGCATGGTTTAGAAAGTTACTGTATTGTAGTGGTATAGTTGTTTGCGTAAGGAAATATTGTGTGATACAGAAATTATCGGAGACGAAATCATATTCAGTGAAAATAAAAATATAGAAACGAAAAATATCGTAATGAAAGTATATTTATTATTCAGAAAAGTTAAACAAATGACACGTTAATCACATGAATGATATATTGTATGGCAAAGATTGCAAAGTTCTGCCGTCATTTCATTTGACTAAGAACAGTTAATGTTCTGGATGTTATTCCCTCAGGTCAATAATGCATCATGAATCATGTTTATGCAAAAACCTCACCAAATAAGAAACAGCTTTATTTGACTGAATTCGATTAACTTCGCGATGAGGCTATATCTGGGAATATATGTTTCAATAACTATTAATGATTTGCTACGAGACTAGAGACAAAAAAAAAAGAATGCTTATAGATACGGATAGCCTAATATTCTGTATATCGGAGTTTCTGTATATCTTGAAGGAATAGTGAATAATCTAAAGTTAAATAACTTAGAATTAGTAACAAAGAAAAGAATGAACAATTCCAGATTTTGGTACTTATACTATGGATGCTATTTAGGTTCTCAGATGAATTATTTCCCACTTTAGATTTTGGAGATGATCTCGAAGGATTAAGAAATAAGTTACTTTTGTGAAAATCATTTTGGAAATAATATTAAAATATCTCAGCTGAATTTAGAAGTTTATTTATGTGTGGTTATTAAGATACTACGAACTATTTGTGCAATCACTACTAAATTGGTATTGTACACCTTCGCTTATACAAAAAAAAAACTATATTTATCGGTATATATACATCAGTTGTCGGAGTCTTATCAAGTGTCGGGAACATTATAATGAAAAACAGATTATTGATGTTCAGTTGTACGGCCAATAGTTGATGGAGATTGGAGACTCTTCGCACTTGGAAAATATTCTTCATCCTTGCTTTGTTGCTTTTTCTTTTTTATTCTAATTGTGTCCAGGAAATGAATGAAACTGTTTTGTGCTTCTCAATAATCTAATTTTGAATAATACGTATTCAAAAATAGTGAACACTTCCGTTCTCTTAAAGCAAATTATCAAGGTACTCATAATTCATGATTTGCTTTTTTGCTTTCTTCCGTTGCTGTTTGGAATTCCAAAGCATTCTAATATATAGTAATAAACTGAAATTTACACAACCTGTGTAATTTAATATCAAATTATCTATGCGGGTATATAACGTAAAAGAAACATGTTTGCAAACGCTCACCTCCTTCATTGCGTCCAGTTTCTAATTAAAAGAAGCCAGAAGTGTCGGGTTAATGCAACAGCATAGATAATATTATCTGTTTCCACGAAAGGAACTTTGCGAAAGGAGGTCTTGAAAGTTTCTTATAAACACGAGAAAAGCGGGTTTTACATTGGAAAGTGTCATGAGTTGTAACACAAGCAAGACACATTATAACTCATATTGACGAATATGGATTCCGTGTTAAGAACAACATGGAATGCATATTAGATGTAGGGGTTTTATTCAAAGGGATGCTTTCTTCCAATATTTCTAGAGAGTCTTGAAGGAAATATATAAGTAACACCAAAATTTAAAATAATTCGGTATATTTTGTAAATGTGAGACCGCACCGTATTAGAGATTTACATTGATTGTTTATATTTGTTTTTAACACAGACACCTAACGCTTTACAAGCAAATCTGAACGGAAAACTTAAACAGAAGTATAAATATCGGTATAAAAGAAATTAGACTTAGCATATTATGAACAATATAGTCCTGGATTTCTTATGCTGAACAATTACATAATTAGCTATTTAAAAAACATTTCAACAAATATAGTATTTAAGGAAGAATATGTATGATATTGTAAAAGAATATTTCTATTTCAATGAAATGGATTTGCGAAATAATAAAAATCAATAAAAATGTCCAAGAAAAATGAACGGAAGAATTATTCCAAATTTAACATTATATTAACGAAAGGAAATTACGAAACATGAGGTGAGAGAGAGAGAGTATGAAAGTGTTAGATTAGAGATAATATATAGGAATACAGAATTGAAAGATAAATAACATAAATGTAGAACAAAATATGTAACGGAGCCTCGGGGTGAAAAATAGAAAGAAACTTGTCAAATAATACATTTGAACTAAATGTGGTTCGTGTAAAAGGAAGGAAGAATATGATGACGGAAGAATGGATTCATTGTAGCTTTACTCTTTGAATTGGATAGCGTTTTCTTTTGTTTGGCATTATATTGATAGGGAAGAAATTACCTGAAAGATATATTACATATTCAAAGATTCCATCAACACAGTTTAGTGTCTACAGTGGATATTTCCTTGATGGCGTCATTAAACAATACTTTAAGAACGAGATGGGAAATATGTGGAAGAATGTGTCTATGGAAACTACATGTTTCAAATTAGAAGCTTTTCTGCAACTGATAGGACCATAAGTTGTTATGTCTGTAAATGTGTTTATATTGGTGTATGAAACTACATATGTATATGTGTGTGGTCATGTGCAATCATATATGTTTAAATACATATACAAATACACACGCTCATACATACTTCACGCAAACATACACAGACGTATATATATATATATATATATATATATATATA
>NC_068994.1:9343648-9347654 GCF_001194135.2 Octopus bimaculoides
TATATATATATATATATATATATGTGTGTATACATATATATATGCATGTATATACATATATATATATATATGTATATATATATATTTATATATTTATATATATATGCGTACGTATGTGTAAGCATTTTTGTGTGTATATAGATATACATGCGGAAAGTGTGTTTATATATATATATATATAGGTATGTATGTATTTATGCAAGCGCGTAGTGGGAAGTGATATTTATATGAGATAAGTTCATATATTCAACTGAATATACCAGAGCCTTACACATCTTATGCCAAGCTTAATCAAGAAATCCTGTGTTAGTCCCACATGAAAGGAAGTGTCCTTGATTATATCATGATGTGTGAAAGATCCTTATACAAGAATATTTGATATTCTGCATTTTAATGAGAGAAGCAAAAGAACACTATCAAACTGCATACGACAACTGCAACATCGGCATATTAGCCCCCAACATCTCATATAAAGATATACAGATCATCGGCTACAGCCGAATGACTTCTATGGATATTTGAAGCATAAATATGCAACCGCATCATGACTGTTTTGCGCCATGTTTATATGTAAATATCTATGTGTGTGTCTGTGTGTACGTGTTACTGTGTGTGTGTCTGTGTGTACGTGTTATTGTGTGTGTGTGTGTGTATGTGTGTGTGTGCGTGTGTCTGTATGGATACGTGTGCATATGTAATCTACATCATAACGTGCAACGTTTACAGAGAACACTATATCGGGTACACAGACACAACACTAGGAAAACAATGACAGTACACCAGCAACAAACCAGGAAACCATACACAAGAAACTGAGGCAATATTTGGATAATTGTTTAAGTCAGATCTTATCTAACTATTCTTTCGTCACTTCCAAACAGTGTAACGGCTCAACGAGAGAACAGCGGGTGCAGAATAAAGAATTATTTCATTAAAAAATATAAACCACGTATTATATTTCAAGTAATTCACAAGGCTGAGTATATAACTATAATATCCAGTCTAGTAGGTGACATCTATACAAAATTTCGCTAAAGCATAACTGTGCTACAATGATTGACAGTAACTATTCTGATTTCAAACAAACAGAATTATCGATGAAAATGCCTTTGCTAATAATTGTCTTGTATGTTAGTGATACTTTGTATGTGTGCAGATAAGTCTGTTCTTGTGTGTATAAGGGGAAGCATATAGGTAAGTAATTATGTCTATAAATAAATATATTGTGTGTGAGACTATATGTGGTTGTGTGTGTGTTGTATACAAGAGAGAGTAAAAGTCATACGTGCTATATTTTTATAGTCATGTGTGAGGCCGTGTGTATGGCAGTTGACCATTGCAATACACAGCAATATTGTTATATCCTCTAGGTTACACAATATTCTAGTTGAATATTTTGTATCGCCCATACTACTTAGAAAAAATAACGTGGTGTATCATTTTCACTGAAACCTACCTTGAAGTCCACTCCATTAGAGACTTGGTGATGACTGGAACATTTAACTGCGTGTGGTAGAATATGTTGAAGAGTTATTGCCGAAGTAATAAAGCTATCATTATATCTACGCAATAAATTCTCAATTATTGTCTTCGGATTTTCATTCAGTGCCTAATCCAAATTAGACATGGTAAAGTAATTTACATATATTGCACATATGTGTCCAACATTTCCAAGGAATCAAGAAAGAAAGTTTAATCTGAAATAGCATACCATGATGTGCTGATATAACATATCTCTCTACTTCAAACGAAAATCTAAGTAAAAGTGTTTATCAGTAAATTGAAAACGTTATCTGCGAATGAGATATTTTCATATCATACACTTTGCAAGAGCAACCATGCAATACCACAAAATATCACATCTGGAATAAAAACCAGAAGCTACGCGTCACAGTTGGGAGGAGACCAGATCCTTTAATCTACAAAAAATCGTCTCGTTTATATTCAATATCTTCATTAATGCCTTTCAATATGAACTGCAATGTAACATAATGACAACTAAGAATTCTAAAACATCAATAAGCTTTCTGCTATAAGAAATGCGTGAGAACTACTAAACAACCAGGGTTACGTAAACAATGAAGTGAAATTAATAACCATGGCATTTGTCAATTCTATTTGTTGATTTTCTCCTAGTTTTGAGGTTTGGTCGGCACTAGTTTTCTCCGTTAAAATATTATCTAAAGTTCTTTGTCGAAAAGATTTCTTCTTCATTTCACGGTAGATTTCACGATAACAAGTATGACCTCGCATTAAATTTACAGCAATAGTTGAGCTTCTTTCAAAATCGGCTTCTTGATGCTCAAAGATTTCCAGAGCTTTTTCAATATGAACAAATGCTTCATTTAGCTTTTTTTGCAGAGAAGCATCTTTCAGGCGATTCTTCATTTTATTCTTATTCTTCATTTGAAACTTTTCCATTTCTAGCAATTCTTCATTTGTGACTTCATTCCTGTCAGCATAAAGAGCTTTAGCCTTTTCAGGTGAAATTTCAATGTGCAATTCGTTTGCAATGTTTATGATCGTATCAGTTTCTTTTGAAGACATTCATGAAGATTTATCAAATTCTTCAAAATTCTCAATTAATTTGGAGCAGAAATTTTTCCACATTCCTGTCATGCTCTTTTCGGCGATTTTATTCCACGCTTTTTATTTAATCAATTTTGTTGCCTCAAGGACGTTGAAACGCTTCCGAAATTCTTGAATCGTAGGACCATTTTCTATATCAGTCACTCCGATGTGTCTTTTAAAGATGAAGGTAAGATTAAAACGATGAAATGTCTCCTTGATCCATAGGCTGCAATAAAGATGTTGTATTGGGAGGTAAAATAGAAACATTAATATTTTGAAGGTGATGCTTTAACAATGCAGCATCACTTGCAGCATTATTCATTATCAAAAGAACCTTGAAAGGAATTTTTTATTCTTACAATATTTTTCTACTACGGTGATTAAAAAGACAATCTTCAAGCAGTGTTCCGGTCACCCAAGCTTTTTTTTATGCTTCCATATTACAGTAAGTGTCGTCTTATCAATTCCTTTTAAAGGTCGGGGGTTTCAGATCAATGAATAGGCTTGAGTTTGCAGGCTCCTTCGCAATTTCCTCCTAGAAGCAATGTTATCCTATTCGTTTCCAAAATAGGCCCAACTTATCTACATTAAATAATTGAGACTGTATAAAGCCTTAATCTTCAATCAAATCAAATTGGCGAGTAAAAGTTGCTGCAGCTTTTTGATCTGCGCTACACAATACTCTTTGGATCTTCACATTGTGTAGATTTGCTCGTTATTTGAAACAATCGAACCAACGAGTCCTCGGTACAAATATTTCATTTGATCCATCTTATTTATCCCTAATCGAGTTAAAATGCGAAATTGCTTTACTGCAAATTATAGCCTGACTAAATGGCATATGAAATCTAAGAATTTGATCGTTAATCCAAGCTGTCAAAAGCTTTTCTGTGCGTGAAATTAAACTTTCATTATCTTTTCTTCCTAGCCAAGTTGAATTTAGAGAATGACTTCCTTTAACTTTATTTAAATAATCTTCATTTTGCTTCAAGATGGTAGAAACAGACGAAAGATCCATATCAAATTTTTTTGAAAAGTGTTTAACAGTTGCACCTTTTTCGTGCTGTTTAATCAATTCGTATTTTATTTATAATGTAATTGTTTTATTTCTCAGAATTCTTTCTTTTTGATGCTATCAAAGGGTACTACACATAAATTAAGGTGTGTCAAAAATTTAAAAGATGAATGGAATAAAAAAAAAAGATGAGTTGCAGGTTAGCGTCAGGGAAGTCGGGCAGGCACTGACACACTTCAAATCCAAAAAAGCAGTTGCAATCGATCGCTGGAGGTCACAGGTGCAGCCAGACTAGAAGTGACGCTCGTTGCCATGGTAACCAGTTTTTTCGCTTTTCATCTACAATTCGTAAAGACGAGGTTTCGTAAATCGGGCTTATTTAAAACGAGGTACACACGCACACACACAGACACACACACA
>NC_068994.1:9349927-9353606 GCF_001194135.2 Octopus bimaculoides
TATAGATATATGTTTATGTATTATATATTAAATATACAACATATATTATATAGATAGACAGATTGATAGAAAGATATATATTCTTAGTAACGTAAATTTATATGATAGGAAATACTCATTTTCCATCTGGAACGAAGAAATTCTACTAACATATACTCTTGCGGGAATGAAAGGCAAAATTGCACTTGATGTTGTCTTCCATTTATGGTTTCTTAGTTGATGAAGCCTTTGGTGTTTTAGTGCATTATCTGCATTATAATATTAACGAATGGAAAAATTGAAAATTTATATGATGGATAGTATATAAAAACATTGTAAAAACAAAAACAAAAAAAAAAGACAAACAAACAAACAAACCGAATTTCTAAATGCTTTTGAAATTGAAGAAAGTATTATTAATATCTGCTGTTTCAAAATGATGCCTGTATTAAATATGTTCCTATTTTGGAGACTGTTTGAAGTTTCAATAAGTAAAGTACATTAGTGAGTATAGACACGCATTATGTGTTTGTTTGTGCGTGTGTGCTTCTGCGTGTGTAGCTTGTGGGACTCTGCGTTTATGCCATTCGAAATATATTAGAATAAATAATCTCCGCATATGCAAAAGTTTTGAATATTTACATAGAATTTAATCATCAAGTTGGAAACGAAATACGAGACATCAATGAACTGAAGAAATTCGCAAATGACAATCGAAATATAATTTTGAGTATAATGAAACATAATGTTACTATTTGAAATATCTGTAATATATTGCAACGTCTACGCGAATGCTTACTTTAGTCATTATAACCTGCTGTATATCTGAGTACATAGATACGTTCTGTGCTGACGGAATTTTAAGAAATGTGGAGCTCAATGAAAATACGCTTAAGTACGTGCATCTACAATTCTAACGTCAACAATGTACGAATAACATAATAAAGCACGCCGGCACACAAGAGAAATAGTTTAAAATTACAGTCTTACGGATAAATCTGCAAATGAGGGTGAAGACAAAACTAAAAGTTACACATTCTATTCACCAATAATCCCAGGAACAATGCCCTCTTAGACTCAAGGAACCCCTTTCAATCTTACAACAGCCATTAAATCATAGAAATTTAGAAATGATTTTAAGAAAGCATTAATTTTCA
Source organism: Octopus bimaculoides (assembly GCF_001194135.2). Lineage (NCBI taxonomy): Eukaryota > Metazoa > Mollusca > Cephalopoda > Octopoda > Octopodidae > Octopus > Octopus bimaculoides. The sequence goes on from NC_068994.1 coordinate 9,351,064, forward strand.
TCGAACGAAGAAGACAAGCACAAAATCTGCAATACGGTCAAATTCACATCAGAAGAAATAACGTGGGTAAAAATATGGGGAAATCTTCGCGATACGGTATGTGGAATAATGGAACAGGAATATATAATGATTAAAAATGGAAAGGGATCGGAATGTATTTATAATACAAACATGAATGGCAGAGAAAATCTTAGGTAATGCCTGAACTGCCAACGTTACAATCAGAGTTGTGGCGGAGGAATAAAGTCTGAGGTAAAGGCACATGGTTTAGTGGTTGAGGTACTGGACTTCGATTGTAATAGTATTAGCACAGTTAACATCGGTGCGTTGTGTCCTTAAGTAAGTCACTTCATTAGAGGTTGCTCCAGTTCACGCAACTTGGAAAAGTGAGTTGTATATGTAATAAAAAGGGCAAACCTCGTCACATTTTTGTCACGCTAAATCTCCCAAAATGGAGGCGCGTGGCTTAGTGGTTAGGGTGTCAGCACTATGATCGTAAGATTCTGGTTTCGATTCCTGGACCGGGCGACGCGTAGTGTTCTTGAGCAAAACACTTCATTTCAGGTTGCTCCAGTCCACTCAGCTAGCAAAAATGAGTAACGCTGCGATGGACTGGGAATCACATACATCATAAAACCGGGAAACCGGGCCTATGAGCCTGGTCCATTCAACAATGCACTAAACATAACTGTAGCAGAGTAGGGTGCCTGCAGTTGACCATGGTCTATTTATGCCCCTATTCAATCCTTAGAAAATGACCATCATTTGTTATTTGTGGAACCCTCGTCGTCGTAACCGACGGAATGCGAGTCGAGGCTGTTTTTATGAAGTCTGAAGTTAAGGTAGATATTAAATTTATTTAACCAAACTATTGGAAGAGATATTCAACCGGAATCTATTTCGTCATTCACCAACCTGAACACACTTGCAATATATCTACTTTCTTAACGTACTTTATTCAAGTGTGAGAAAATATAAAAACGACGCCGTGAGCTGGACTCGATTGGCTAAATAATAATAATATGCTCGAACAGGTTAAAGTAATATACTTCAATAATTTCATCCAGCGACCAAGGACTGATATTAGGTTTGATTTAACCTAAGCTATTGACGCGAGAAAAAGACAAAAACAAACATATACGAACGCTTACCTCCAAATATATGCCTTGGTGTGTCTGTGTAAGCATGTGTTATGTGTGAGAATGTCTGCATGCCTGTTTTGACTGTTTGCACAATCATTCAAATGAACCTGGCTACAGAAAACAACAAAGTATACTCACACAGACAGTCATTCACTTACTCCCTCACATCAATCCATCCAACCATCTATACATAGACACACAGATAGATAGATAGATAGATAAATAGATAGATATACAGATATGTGTGTGACGGTATATATATCTGTGTATATGTACATTTACACAGAGATACACACGCATATATGCACACGCGTATATGTGCGTGTGTATGTATCCGTGTTCCTGTGGTTTAGTGTGTGTGTGTGTGTGTGTGTGTGTGTGTGTCTGTGTGTGTGTCTGTGTGTGCTTGTTCATGCACACACGTGTGTGACGCTGGAAGTAAGAAATGACATACATGTTGTTGAAGAGTAGTGATTTTTAATATTGCCTGTGGTTAAAGAAATATATTCCGATCTTCTCAAACCGGATATTCGTCGAACATAGAGAAATATTTCGTTTGCACAATTTATCAAAAGATGACTCTTCTGTTAACGAATTATGTAACCCGAATATATATATATATATATATATATATATATATATATAGAAAATCTAATTTTAAAAAAAAGCAGTAATTCAGCGTTCAACGGCAACATGATTTAGAAGACAAGGTCCTTTATACCGCACCTGGTTGTATCTCGTCAGGTGATATAAAATCGCTGTCTCTCTAAGTAAACTAACGACTCTATTTTGTACTCCAATATGTTCTTAGCGGAATACACCTCAACTGTGTGTGTGTGTGTCTGTGTGTCTGTGTGTGTGTGTATGCGTGTGCTCATTTTGCAAGCGAATATCCGTTATAAATATACGCATGCTATACTGAAATGCGAGGTGGAAGGAGATGGCCTCTAGTAGAATACGCCGCGGTCAGTGGATGTTTTTTTTTCGTAATAACGATTCAGTGAATTTTAATGTGTGTATCTCATTCGCCGTTCATATACTTAACTGTTTATTTATTTATTTGTAAATATGGATAGATGTTATGGTACATAGTGAATTGAATCTTTCCAATGGAAGATATAGTAAAATACAATGGTGTCGTACTTCATATTGAGAAATAGAGAGGAAGAAGAATAAGCAAAATCAGGTGAAAGGAACAGATTTGATTGCAGGAGTATCAATGCTTTACGACTGAGATAGATAGATAGATAGATAGATAGATAGATAGATAGATAGATAGATAGATAGATAGACAGACAGATAGTAAGAGGGTGAGAAATAGCCAAGCAGAGAGAGAGAGAGAGAGAGAGAGAGAGAGAGAGAGAGAGATAGAGAGAGAGAGAAATGGAAAGATATATATAT
>NC_068994.1:9353780-9355174 GCF_001194135.2 Octopus bimaculoides
ATACATACATATAAAATGTATGTTTGTGTACATATCTGAAATTGGCAATTATCATGAATGTAATGGCATCCGACCTCTTCTATTCTGCAATTATTTATATTGGTGATCCATTGAATACTATCAGTCTATAATCAATAACCTTTCACTTGCAGCTATATGTACACGATCGACAACGAACATGACTTGAGATATCAGTATTAATAAAGCCTTTCATAATCCTGAAGCCGCTACTATTACTATTAGTGATTTACGGTTTGATAGTTTGAGTATCACAAAAAAACTGTGATGGTAGTCTTCTAAAGGTTGAATGGGGACGAAAAATAGACCACGGTCGGCTGTAGCCATTCAAATCTGCTCCAGTTATTTTTAATGTACAGCTGAATGGACAAAATGAAAGACACATCGACGGGGAGGCATTATAGATATCTGTATCGAAAGACAAATGGACAAAAGTATATAGAGTATATTCATTTCGACGATGTCGATATAACAATTGATACGGTATCAATTGTTAATTATCTCCTGAACACAGTCATCTTGAAGACGGAGAAGTAGAGCGCTTCCCGACATATGTTCCATTATCGCGATGGTAATCATGGCTACTTTGGTTGAAGTGGGGATGGTGTGCGAATGAAATCGGTAGTAAATGGTGGAGGGGAGGTTTATGTTGCTAAAACGTTCCCATTGAGCATTTTACGTATCTACCGACATGTCCACAATGAGGCTGATGATGATGAGGAGGAGGAGGAGGATGTGGATGGTGAAGATGATGATGGTGATGATGGTGATGATGATGACGACGACTCCGATGATGATTACATTATTTGTCATCAGAGCGACGGGTGAGGGTTCAATACCAAGACAGACAGATAGTGTAGATGTTTGTATATAGTGAAATAGCGAAATAATTAATAAAATAGTGTACAAGGTAGACAATGAAAAGGAAAGGAAATATACATAGCATAAAGCAGTAAATAAAGGTAAGGATGATAGTGATATAGTCCTGTTGATACGGGAGAATCTCTAGAGATAATCGAGGGACCCCCATCGTCCAAAATATCTCCGAACAACAAAGGCATTCAGCATAAACCAGGCATTAACGAGAATAATAAGTAAAACCACTTGTGGTATTTTGTAATCCAGTGTGATTCTTAATAGGATAGTTGTCAATCCTAGGTTCTCCCTCCAAATTTCTCAAATCATGTTCTTGATGCTCCCAGAGAGCCAGCTTGCTTTACTCTTACATTTTTCATTGCACACATTCATGCAACATCTTTTAGCAGTTTCTTATTTCTTTACTGCCCACAAGGTGACAAACATAGAGGAAATAAACAAGGGACTAAGTCGATTACAGTGCGTAACTGGTACTTAATTTATCGACTCCCCCCCCCCCA
>NC_068994.1:9357697-9358911 GCF_001194135.2 Octopus bimaculoides
CACATTTAGTAGTCGCTACATTTTGCTTACTTTAGAAGCAAATTTCGCGTGATTTTGTTTCCAGCTGTTATTTCATTTTAAATATTAACATGGCGCGCAAAAAAGAACATTTTCAACATATTTTGCTTTTGCATTTCTCTAAAGAGAAGACAACTGCTGCGGTAACAAAGATATGTGTGAAGTTTATGGTGCTGATAGTTTAACAGTACGAACATGTCAGAAATGGTTTTTAAAATTTCGTTCTGAAGATTTTTCAAACAAACATGACCGACGTTACGGTGGACATTCTGAAGTTGATGACGGAATCAAAGCCGTAATTTTATCTGATTGCCATATACCTATGCGAAGGATTGCATGGCGCTTAAACGTATTACACACAACAATTGAAAACCACTTAAAAGGACTTGGACTCGTTAAAGAAGCTCGAGATTAATTTAACACAACGGATCAATATTTGCGACATGCATCTCAAATGCAATGAAATCTACCGTTTTTTTAAAACAAATCATAACTGGAAATGAAAAAAGGATTGTTTCCAATAACATGGTCCTAAGCGTAATGAACCAACACAGACCACATCGAAAGTTGAATTGCATCAACGGAAAGGCCATGCTGTCAATTTGGTGGGATTGCAAAGGTATTGTGTATTTTCAGCTTCTTGCAGTGAAGCAAACGCTCAATTCAAATGTTTACAGTCAACAATGAATGAAACTGGAGGTAGCAATCAAAGGGAAACGGCCAGAATTCGGAAGTTGTAAAGGAATCGTGTTCCACCATGACAACGCTAGATCAGAGACATCTTTGCTAACTAATGAAAAGATCATTGGGGCTTGGTTGAGAAGTGATGAGACAACCGCCATATACCTCTGACCACAATGAGATTACCATTTATTTCGATGTTTCCAAAATTCTTTGAATGGTAAAACTTGAAATAAGGATGATGACCAGGAATCGCACTTGTCGCAGTTTTTGACTGATAAGGACCAGACGTTTTACAGGCGCGGAATCTTGAAGTTGTGAGGAAGATGGCAAAAGGTCTTGGAACAACATGGAAAATGTATAATTGATTAAAGTTTATTTTTTGTGTGTAAAAAATTACTTTTATTTCACACTAAAAGAAACCGAAATTACTTTCTTGCCAACCCAATGTATACATAAATAGTTGTGTTTGTATATATATATATATATATATATATATATATATATATATATAT
>NC_068994.1:9359143-9360047 GCF_001194135.2 Octopus bimaculoides
ATATGTGTGTGTGTGTGTGTGTGTGTGTGTGTGTGTATGTGTGTGTGTATGCCTGTGTGGTGTGTGCGTGTGTGTCAAGTTGACTGTTCTTTTGTGTCAGAGTAGTGCAAGTTTTTCTTTGAACCTTGCTCTCATTTGGACGAATGCTTCCCAGTTATCCACGTCTATCTCCATATATAGTAGTATGACGATATTTCCGTGAAGTATGCGTAAGCTTGCAATATCTAAATAATTACGTGCATTATATTTGTACTTGCTCACTATTGCAGATGTGATTTTATTTAAATTATGAGTTCAGAGAAGGTTAATATCTGCCTGAAAGCTAAAGGCCATAGATCATATATATGACCTCCGGTGTATACCTTTGCGTTTCTAACGTCTGATTCATGATTTATAACATTACAATCCGCTTTGGATTCATTATCAAGAAAAATCCGTAATGCAGTGGATAACGGATGAGAAAATTACTGTCTGTGTTGTGTAAGTAATGTTAAGTTCTGTTGCGTTGTGTTTTTTTATAAATATATAGAAACAGTTAGTATGTTATTAGTGAATTCACCTTCTCAATGTATGTGTATTTAATTTCATTTAATTTCATTTCTCTCTCCCATTATATTTCATATATATATATATATCTATATATATATAAAGGTTATGAAGGGTAATGGAGTGAACCAGACCCTAAAAATACAGGTAATACCGAGTAAGTGCTGTACTCCGACTAGATTTGCCCCTGATGTGGTTGCAACAGGAGTGGCGAATATAACATAGGTCGTGTATTAGCGTGTGTATAGATAAAAAAGAATGAGATAAAGAGACCAATGGCATAAATAAATTTATATTTTCTGTATGAATTTATATTTCATATGTTACATAAAATATTAATTTTATCTCATTCTTATAT
>NC_068994.1:9360086-9362604 GCF_001194135.2 Octopus bimaculoides
TATATATATAAGTATATATATATAGGTCTGTTCTTCTGTCTGTATGTGCTGTTATTGTTCTTGCTGTTGTGTCTACAATAATCGATAGACTCATCACACCCTTTATTGAAAAGAGACATTAAATAACATTCTCCAACTTGTACAGGTCCATTGTAAAACGATTCTTGAAATCAGCACACCATTAATCGGGAAAAAATATATAAATTCGTAGACTTGTGTCTGGATCATTATCGACAAAAGAGAATAGTTTCGATGCGTTACAAACTACGTGAGTTTTAATAGATTGCTGTTGTAACATTGTTAACGAGATATATAGTTAATCATCCATCTAGTCATGAAATGGGAGGATTTCATGGGAATTCACGTGAATTATAGTATGATTACGTGTCCGCATATCCAACATTAATGATTTTGCAAATGTGCGCGATTTTCATTTGCCGAAATAAGCATGAGTTCACGCAAGATTCCTATTTCCCCGTCATATTAAATAATTAGTTCAGAAGAATATTCTGAACGAAGGCTTTAATGTTATTACGTAGGAACTGTGGTTATTCTCCTCCCCAACTCTTGAGAATTTTAAATATTTGTGCAATCAGTCATTATAGGACTAACCTGCGAAATAGATTTCTACTCGGTATTGTAACATTAATTAGTAAAATATGCCGTCTAGGATATCACTACACAGGTGATCGACTAATGAGTAAATATTTACTAATTCTTCCTGATATCAAAAATTATTGTTTGAAAATTGGGAATGACATAATGGATATTATTTCCCGTATACCCCTAAAACTAACACATTTGTTCGATCTGTTGGGATTTTGGTTGTAATAACTATATGTCCGATCAAGAAATAAGACAAATGTGCAGTCAATACTCGAGTATTTAATGTAAAACTCAAGTATTTAATGTTTTGTGATATTTTTACTGTATTTCAAATTCAACTTAGACCAATGTTGTTGTTCGTCTCTTCTGAGTCGTCAAATTGAAGAATTAATCAACGGGGTTGGACTGATGCATCTACGAGAGATCTCTGTTGAAAAATGATGGGGTATTTGTCTTGGTTCCTTGTCTTCTTAGTTTTTCGTTTTAGAGCTAATCCGTCCACTGGTTTAAAATCTCGGACTACTAGTGTAAAGTTCTATAATGGATTAAAAATATACGAAGCAACTATTCACTGGAGCAACAACAAGGCGGAAGGACTTGAAATAATATTAAAACATTTCTCATCTCAAAATAAGTGAAGGATACATGGCAGAGATAGAGAGAGTAGAAAACTAGCACAGTGGTGTTGATAGAGCGAATGAGAAAGAGTAAGACAGATTTTACAGCCAGGTAACAGTAATAAAAGAGAGAGTAACACCCATGAGGAAGATTAAACTGATTTTGATAATAGAAAAGGAGGAGATGTCAAAGTACTTGCACATCAATTTAGAAGCATTTGAAAAGATGCCTATTTTCAAACAAGAAATCTTGTCACAGATATAGATTGAATTTCAATAAATTTATAACACCTGCTCAGTTTTTCTTTATTTCTGTCGTCATTCCTTTAGGCGTGGTCGTTGGTGTTTGCTTTTATTCCTCTTATGAAGGAATGCTTCCATGCAAGAACATTCGATATATACTGTCGGCAATTTAAATCAATTGACACACGTGTTAAATGGAGAGATGATGCACTTTTCATCCATACATAAAAATCTATCTCTATATACATGTATGTGCCTGTGTCTCAGAATGAGTGTGTATGTAAGAGCATACATGTCTGTATGTAGTCACATACATGCATACACATATAGGTATATATAGGTATATACACATATAGGTATATACACATATAGGTATATATAGGTATATACACATATAGGTATACACCTTCACTTGAAATCTGTCGGTAAATTTCGGTTATATTAATGTTGTTGTATTACATATTTAAAACTGGAGTACATAAATAACATATCTGATTCCTATTTCTTGAACAAAAGTATTAAAGCATTTACAAACTCATTTCAGATTCTGAATAGCATTGTTTGTACATTTATTGGGATAACATAACGTAACATAATATTTTGTGCAATAATATATCTTTTTATATGTTTTTTTTTTTCTTTAGGATCAATATACATTATGATAAATTGATTCTAATTCTGAGAATAATTTCATAACGCAAAGTTTATTTTAATTTGGTGTTTAATCACTTTCCTGTATTATTTAGCAGAGGTAAAAAAAACAACAACACAATTACATATGCGTCATTTACTTTCATGCTTCGAAATATTTAAAATATCTACTGTCAAAATATACAGAGAATATTTTTAGTACAAACGAAATAAATGTAAGCTTTGAAAATATCTGTATTATGTTCAAAACAAAATTAAACACAACTTCCTCCGCACACACACACGCACGCACACACACTCACAAACACACACACACACATACACACATACACACACACATCTACATACATATATATAAATACATGTATGCATATATATATATATATATATATATATATATA
>NC_068994.1:9362874-9364798 GCF_001194135.2 Octopus bimaculoides
ATATATATATATATATATATATATATAAAGTGTAGTGTATTGCCACTTAAGTGTGGCTGACCCCTAGGGGTGGATGTTACTGTTGCTTCATTTAGAGAATTAACATTGCTTATATATATATATATATATATAGATAGATAGATATATACAAATAAATACAGGCATATACATACATATTTAAATTATTTAAAATATATATACATGAATGTATTGACAGGTGTATCTGTTTAATAGAACATCATATTTATTACCACCCTTGATGTTTAGTTTTGATAAATTCAATGATAAAGCTCATTAATTTTATAGATGCTGAACGTATTCGCATGCTCATTTAACAAGCATTAACATTTTGGCAGTTCATGATTCAAGACGATCAATGTGTATGATAGTCGATCATACACAGGTGCGATCAAAGACAGATGCATTTGTGAAAATCCAGGTTGCGCTTCACTTCGTTAAATCTCCTTAGATACAGAAAACAGAAAAACCTTTCATTGTGCTTTGTAAGAAATAGAAAATAAGGAAAATAACGTAAAAATAAGAACGTTAATATCCATTGACAGTGGAACTTCTTTTCCATTACAAATCGAATATTGTGTTACATATCGATAAGAGTGTATATGAATGTGTGGGGAAGTTTTCTGTCGAGGGCTTATAAATCCCATTATTAGACTGTTTCTTTAGTCATTGCGCAGTGATCGCTTATCAGCTTAAAGCTTATAAAATACTATTATTAGTTATAGTATTGTAACAATCGACACTGCTTGACAAAACAATCGAAGTGAATGCACATGAGAGTTTGTTTACAGAAACAACAACGAACTAATTATAGTTCTTAACTTTGACAGCAAGAATCAGATTGGTGCGTTGGTGTAACGGTAGTTCACTTAGTCGTATAAAGATAGAGGTGTGGGTTCGATTTCAACGCATACGAGAAAACCTACTTTTTTTCTCTCGAGGGCTTATATGCCCCATTATTAGACCATTTTCTTTAGCCATTGCGCAGTTATTTGCTTATACGCTTTAAGCTCATGTAATAATATTATTGTTATTTACAGAATTATAAAATATAGACACTGCTTAACAAAATCGTCGCAGGGTTATATATATATATATATATAAGGTTGTCAAGAAAGTTCTTGCCGTTTTTAACGTTTAAATTCAGATGCACATATCTCGGCTCAAACAAATTTTTATTAATCAAAATGAACACCATCACAATTAACAAACTTTTGCCAACGCGAAACAAGTTTATTTATGCCAGTGGCGTGTTGGAGGCGTGTTTGTGTGTGTGTGTGTTAATGTGTTTGTGTGTCTGTGGCTTTGAACGCAGAAGTTCAAATGTACACATGGCTATACAGAACATTACGTTATAACTTTGTATGTTACTTAAATGGTGTACGTATGTCTAAATATAACGTACCTTTGTGATAATTCTCAAATTTTGTGTTCCGTGCTGTGTTGTGGCCATAAATTGTGCGCAAAATACATAATGTGTTATGTTGAAATTTGCGTTTGTCTGCGGTGTATACTTTGCGCTAACCCATATGAACTGCGTGAAAATCCATAATAACTAAGTTTCGTTCCTCTGATGGTGTGCTGCTATCATTAGTGTAGCTTTCCCTGTTTGCTGAGACATAAAAATGAAGCCGTGTGTGTAATATTCGCAGTATATGCGTGTGTGAAATAGATTCAAATAAAATAATATGATATTTTAATAATGTAATAATATCATAATATAATATATTGATATGTTGATAAAATTATATGATGTCAAGTGAAAAGAATAATGTAATGTAAAATATAATAGGTGGAAAATTTTTAAATTATTGAAAAAGAAGGATAATAATATACAATTGTGATATAGTATGATAGTATGGAAATTAAAGAAAAATAGACACCACATTATGTATCATATATATAC
>NC_068994.1:9364844-9365833 GCF_001194135.2 Octopus bimaculoides
TATATATATATATATATATATATATATATATATTCACATAGACGCATACATGTATATGGATAGATAGATAGGTAGATAGATAGAGAGAGAGATTCGTATGAATCTACACATTTACAAACTAATGAAGATTCATACAACTACTGAAATTTTGACATGCAAACACATACGATTACAACCATATATACTTTCGTGTGTGCTTCTATTTATGTGAGCACGCATCCGCACACGCACAAGCACATATATATCTAGAGAGAGAGAGAGAGAGAGAGAGAGATAGAGAGAGAGAGAGAGCTAGATGGAGACACAGAGTGATAGAGAAAAAGAGAAAGAGAGTGTAGGGGGAGAGGGAGACACTCTTAAAGGTACGGATATATATGCATACTTATATGAACGAATATATAAGAAGATTGGTGCATGAAGCGAATTTGTTGACGACTGGCTTCACGGATCTGACGTGCTCTGCGAATTTGAAAATTAGCGTTCGATTCTTCGACAGTGTATTTTATTTTCTGCCTGTCATAAGTATTTAATTTGTGTCTTGGACTGTCACCCTGAATTCCAGATCGGAGTTGAGGCATATTTCGGAGGGAACACTAAATACTGGCTTCAAAAATTAGCGATTAACAAAACATTTCTTTCCATGGTCGCTTGTACTAAAGGTCTGAGAGTTTCATGGATACATTGCAGTCGTAAAAGGACAAGATAGCTTTCCTGCGATGTACGCAGTAATGACAACGTAATGGCGTTCCAGTCTGCCGGAATGTACTTTTAATAAATATGTAAATCACCGTTTCAAATCTGGATGTCCAGATCGCAAGGGTTTGCTTAAAAAAATATCTTCACGTGTAATATCCTATATTTTACATCTATGTATGTATGTATGTATGTATGTATGTATGTATCTATCTATCTATCTATCTATCTATCTATCTATCTATCTATCTATCTATCTATCTATCTATCTATATATATATATATATATATATATA
>NC_068994.1:9366111-9366926 GCF_001194135.2 Octopus bimaculoides
ATCTCTCTATTTGTGGGATTCTCTCTCTCTCTCTTCCTATCTATCCATCTATCTATCTATCTATCTATCTATCTATCTATCTATCTATCGATCTATTTATATAAAGAGAGAAACAGAGATAGACTTAGACTGAGCAAGAATGAACCACAGAAAATAAATAAATATTTGCATATATGTATGTATATATGTGTGTATTTGAGTGCGTGTGTTTGTGTACGTATGTGTGTGTGCGTGTGTATGTGTGTGTATGTGTGTGTCTGTCTCTGCTGTACCTGGTTGTTTCTTCCCGCGCGCATATGTGTGTGTTAAATACTTGACTTAGCTGTGGATTATTTCGTTCAGCTTAATCGTTGTGAGAGAATGAGATATAATGCCTGATCTTTGACTTATATTCAACCAGGTGTTAATTTACATCGATGTTCTTAATGCAGAATTTGATATCGTCTGAACACCGCTTTTGTGAGCTTTCAACAATTCTTCTGAATTCACTGTTCAGCATTAAACACTGTTCTTTGAATTCCGACACTATTGCATTGGTACATGTCGTAAATGATTATGAAGTTGTTATATAGCGAGTTGCTATTACTGTAAGTAATGGATTCGATACAATGGTGCCAATTTGTTATTTTTTTTTAGATATATATTAACGGTTAGTGAACCATTATATTAATGGTGAAAATTCTAAAAAGATGTCGATATCCATTATGTATCCGTCTATCACATGTATGTTATGTTGTAGACCTTGAACTGAACACCACATACACACTGACATAGTCACACACAGATACACAAACGCATATATATATATATATATA
>NC_068994.1:9367071-9369781 GCF_001194135.2 Octopus bimaculoides
ACACATTCAGACAGAGATGAAAGGAGAAAGAGGGACATGGGAGCAGAGACAAGATATATGCGACTGGACTGCCTTTCATCATAGACATAGTCATTTAATGGTGACGTGAGGCTAAACAACTTTGCGAGCCTCACCACCAACACCGCTACCAGCATTAATGAGTTCAGCAAGTTTACTATCTCGATAACATTGCTTTAAGTGCATCGATGGCACACCAATAACAATGCCTATATATTTAGATACATACATACATACTTACATATATACATATATACATACATACATGCGTATTATTCTTTTATTCTTTTATTCTTTCATTCTTTTTTCTTTTACTTCTTTCAGCCATTTGACTACCGCGATGCTGTAGTCAAACAAATCGAACTCAGGACCTATCCTTTTTATACCTAGTTTTAATCCTATCGACTCCTCTGCCGAACCGCTAGGTTGTTAAGCGATGGTGGAGGGACAAACACGCACACACATACACACACTCATATAGGATGGGCTTTTTCAGTTTCCGTCTACCAAATCTACACACAGGGCCTTGGTCGGCTCGAGGGTATACTAGAAGACACTTGTTCAAGGTGCCACGCAGTGGGAGTGAACTCGGAACTACGTGGTTGATGTAAGCAAGCTACTTACCACACAGGCACGCCTGCACATATATATATATATAAATATATATATACAGACGGAGAGATAGATAGAAAGAGAGAGGGAGAGAGAGAAAGCCAAGTACAATTGTCAATTGATTCAATGAAATATCTTTACTTTGCAAACCGAACGTATTTGAATATTCTTCAGTGTGTTTCAAATAGCCAGCAATGATCATAATTCTTATGTATATATTTGTCACTAAGCCCATTGTAATATAGCATTATCAAAATGGGTATTAAAATCAACTTTATATTACAAATGATATTTTATGACCTGCTGTCGTTTAAATAAAATGAGGAGAGAATAATATTAATTTCAACGAAATTATTTATTTAAAATCAATAAGTCATGTTCTTTTGAAATGATTTTTTGTCTTTTTCAACCTCTTCACTGCACGGACAATGTGACAATGTAACAATGATCTGTTTTTTTCTTTTTCTCGATCTTACCGAATTTGAACGAGATATTCGGTGTTAGGGTCAATGTCCATTATTAGTTTTACATGTCAAATCTGTGAAAATTCCTAACAAATTCTTTGATTCTAATTTATGTATTTCTTTTCATATTACGAGTCCTACTTTTGTGTGTACGCTCATATATTGAATAGCTGCGAAGAACGTGTTCAGTTACTTCATCCGAATGTAAAACAAGTAACTCACACCTATTTTCATCATCCCTTTCTTTTCAAAGTCCGTCACTGTTGCAGGTCTAATCAATCCTTCCATGATTTATTCTGAGTGAGGAAGTTAAAAAAAAAATCATTAGCGCATACCTATATCTTTCCAAATGGTGCTCATGTCAATATTACTTAACAGCATAATTCATGAATACTCTGAGAAGCTAAATTTATATTAATTCTTTTTGGCCAAAATGTACTTCTCTTATCTTCCCATTTTTCATTCGCTGAAAATTTTCGTAAAACATATGGAATAAAATAGCAATAAACACTTTATGTCATAGTTCGCGAAATTGATGTCGTGCTCGTGGCTAAAGGACGTTGGAATTCGCTTTTTCAACCGTGTCATATTTTTGACATTCAATCTATCGGTCTTACACTCTGTAAAAGTAAATTCAATAACAATATTCAAAATGTATTTTGGTCACACATGCTTCTTTTATGCAAGGACAAAACATCGCAAATTTTATTGGCCATAGCACTTAAGATAACTGTTATGCACTCCGTATTAGCATGTGCATCATATTAACGACATTTTCACGCTTTTCTCCCAAGAAGTTTTAAGCGATGTTTTGAAACAAGATGCGATATTTTTATATAAAATCATTTTGAACGCATTAATATTGAAAATATTACCCATCGGGCAGCGCTGTTTGAGATCATTCTTATTCAATAATTTTTCCTCAAAATACCAGGAAATATTCGTATGGCATGTTTATATGCTCGTGAAGCAATATCTGTTATAGAAGTACTGAGGATATTCGTTATATTTTAGCACTTTAGCGAAACGAACCTCTCTGCAAATGCCCATACATTTCCTGCTAGACTATACATTTTTTTATTTTTGTAATTGTATTGAAAATTCTTAAGTGTTTCAATTCACTAGTTCCGATAATATTTTCGCAAAGCTTTGTTGCAAGATACTTTGTGGGATATATTTCACTTACATTACCTCTTCTAATCTCTATGTACAACCTTTGAAACCGCTTTCTGTCTATATTAACGTGGTAACCTCTCAGATTTAGCGGCAGATATTCAAGCTCTTTCACTTCTTAGTTGAAATACGGCCGAGATGAGCTGGAGTCGACAAGGTAGCAGTACCGTTAGTGCATCAAATAAAACTGAGGTCAACTTTGGCTTTTGATACCGCGGACGTCGATGAAAGAAAGTACCAGTTAAGTAGTGACAAATTCGGCTAGTACTATAAATTGAAACCAATCTTGTTTACCACATTTCATATAATCTTGGGTATTGGTGGCATATGCAAGTATCAGCACCAAGTATGTTTTATGATAATTCCATCTGTCCTTCTCTTTAAATATATATATATATATATATACATATATATATATAGTGTAGTATATTGCCACTTAAGTG
>NC_068994.1:9370028-9371257 GCF_001194135.2 Octopus bimaculoides
TATATATATATATATATATATGTATGTATGTATGTATATACATGCATATACACGAGCGTCAAGCTAGGATATTTCTTATGCACGACCACATGTCCGTTCTTAATCGTTTATATGAAATGTTTGTTTATTTCAATTGACTACACATATACATGCATACATACGTACATGTGAATGTGCGTGTGTCTGTGTATGAGCGCACGTGTGTGCGTATGTACATGTATAAAGTGCTTTAATTGTAATATTAAATCATTGATATGCTGTTTGTATGAATTTCAAAACATGCCTTGAAAGAGATATACATATTTGTTCAGTCTATGTGATGTTTCTATAACGGTACATAGATTAGTGTTAATTTTGAATTATATATGTCACTTGTTTTCACATATGGAAATATCATACGTGAATAGATGAATAATTATGTTTCATATTTAACGTATTGGCAAACTAATTCGATAAGTCTGCAATCTGAAAACACTGCTAACAATAATGATGTACCCTTCAGAACATTATTAGCATTTAAATACGATATATATTTATTGAGAACTGATCTCGTTACTGAACGATGATTACATGATTACATTTTAAAATTATTTTGAGCCAAACTTTGTTACTTAATTAGAAATCGAATTGTTTTGTGAATATTCATTACATTTGAACACATAAAAAATTATTTATATTGTATACAATGTTTTATCATGAGAGTAGTTTTATCATTTAGAATTGCTTTCAAATTGTGGTGTAATAACCAGCGTTTTTCTTTAGTCGTTTACACCGATTCTAGTTCTCAAGTGGTTCATATTTTCGACTCCGAAAGGATGTGAGGGAAAGAAGCTCGACTGTATTTGAGCTGCGAATGTAAAGAGCCGGATGAAATACCGGTTAGTACATTGTCAGATATAACTTACAATTCTTCCCGATCACCGCCTTGTAAGTATGAAGAAGTGATTTCCTAAGAATTACAGCCGGATTCTACAAGTAGAAAGTGAATTGAAAGGAAGCGACAGAGGGCTGAACCGACATTTCAGAGTTTTTCGCTTTGAAACCAAACGGGATTTACATTGATGGGATTAAAAAGCTTGTACATTGTGTGTTCGATTCAGGCCGGCGCGTTTTTCTTCTGGAGCAAATCGATAGAATGCGCATTGTGACAAATGAGGAGTAAAAGTACCTGTACGTATGTATATATCTGTGTATATAAATGCATATATTTATATTTAAATGTATGTGTG
>NC_068994.1:9371378-9373044 GCF_001194135.2 Octopus bimaculoides
TATGTTATATAAATTGTATATCTTTTAATTTTCTCTATAAAATACGCTCAAAGATTCAATGATGATACATTAATCGCACATGTGAAGTTTTGAAAAGAAATTTCACGTAATACCTGAAAATAAAATACAGTTAATGATAAATATATGAGATCACCTACAAGTATATTATTTTTCAACTTTGTTTGACGCTTCCTGTTCTCAAAAGCAATTAATAAGGCCAATTTTCATTGGGTATTATACAAGCGTACAGTATTTTCTAGCATTACTTGATTTTTAAATTAAGATTTATGATAAAATGTAAACAATCTCGTATATAATGTAAATTTACGCTCACAATATAAGCACTATTGATAATAACACTAAAATCAATTAGAAAAACATTTATGAAATATTTATTTCATAGTCTGAACCAAGAAGTAAATTATATTGCACATAAGAAAACTATTTAAAATGTTCAACAAATATTCATAAAATTATACAACCGTAAATACTAATATTGTTATTAATATATCATTTTGTGTTGAAAAATCAAATGGGTTTCTTAATTCATTCTAGTAATCGATATCAATTAATAAAACTTTTCATACCGTTTTAAAGTGGGAATTATTCTTTACACAAACTAATGGCGAATCCAATTCTAGCCACACTCTATATGTATAACTGCGTATGCCTGGGCGCGCACGCGCGTGCGTTTGTGTAAATTAATCTTTTTTGCGGTATCGTAAAATATTCTCGCATAGAATCTACTCACTACACAACGAATATATAGAGAAATGATAAAATGATAAGAAATTCGATCATAGTATATTTTCATAATTCTCCTTTACACTTCACTTAAGCATACAAGACCATAATAAAAGAAAAATAGCCGAGGTAGATCTTTAAGTGTTTTGACTCAACCCAGATATATATAATTAGAACCGGCTGATGAACGATTACATTTAAGAAATATTGGTTTTAATGATATACGTATATATACATGAATACATATATACGCACGTGGTTGTGTGTATGTGTGTGTGTCTCTGTGCATGTGTGAAAGTGTTAAGTATATATATATTCCTGTACATAATTATATAGAGCATGGTAACTTGTTCATCGTCAAAATGTACTTTACTTACGTTACAACTTTATACACGATGTTATTATAATTTTCATGACCTACACGTGTTACAGTTATCACTGCACATACTAGGGTCAGTTACACATGCCTCCTGGCAGCGCAGTTTCTTCAGGGTGTATACTTGTACATACATACGCATGTTGTGGTGACTATATTGGTGTATATTTCTCTGTTTCTACGAATTTCTAGAAAGAAATATCCCACCACCTTGCTTCATATTTCTTTTCTTATATCCTTATATCTAATATAGAATACAATACGCTTCAAGCATAGAAGCGCACAAGTAATCGCTTTGACGTAATGGATATCAGAAGAAAAAAAAATGTACCTCTGATTGAGCGTGGATACAATTTAATATTATACTGACCCACCGCCTACATCCTAGAAACATTTAAAATTGTAATGGACCCACACATGAAGTCGCATTAAAAATGTGCATGTATAATGCATGGCATTGAAATGCGCATGTATATTCATAACACATCCTCTTTCGTATATACATAAAAAATACACCCATTTATATGTACATGTATGCATATATAT
>NC_068994.1:9376950-9380317 GCF_001194135.2 Octopus bimaculoides
TATATAGCTGTGGGAGACTATATTCTGTTGTCTTAGCATTTCTTAAAACACTTAGAACAATAATTGACTGAGATTTATGATTTTATTTTATTCTTTTATTTTGTATTTGATTCTACATGAAATGGTGGATAATGTATATTTAAAAAAAATTCTTGCTGGTTGATTTGCCTGTAAGAATGTGAGTTCGAGATTTTGGCAAAATACGCACACTCACACACACATAAACACACAAAACATACATGTATGTATATATAAATACAGTGTACATTTAAACACATAGGAAGTATACATCATAGTATTCTTATGTGTTTAAATGTACACTGAATTTATATGAATAATAAATAATCTATTGACTAAGTGTTTTTACACGCTAAGCCACTGGTAGTAGAAATTTCTAATATTTCTTATTACCCTGATATTATTATTGTCTGTATATATAAGATATGGGAACACGGGTGGCTTAGTGGAAAACTATGGCCTTAGCATGATAAATCTAAACATACACATCTGATCACAAAAGTCTTCAAGTATGAATAAATGCTAACAATTAGCAAATTTAATCAATAAAATATCTCCGTACCACTTTACCAACCCAATCTACTATACATCATGTGTACCATTCAAGAAACTTAGCTTATCGAGGATATTTGAACTAGACAGAGAATATAGATAACCAAGAAGAACTTAGATGAATAATAATTATCGGAGAGGGTTTAGCATTCCGATATCTCATATTCACATTGAATAATGTTCTTGTTAAAGAACTATACACACACATACAAGCACGCACACACACATAGATAAGTAGCTAGATAAATAGATATTTTGTGACGGCGGCGAGCTGGCAGAAACGTTAGCACGCCGGGCGAAATTCTTAGTGGTATTTCGTCTGCCGTTACGTTTTGCGTTCAAATTCCGCCGAGGTCGACTTTGCCTTTCATCCTTTCGGGGTCGATAAATTAAGTACCAGTTAGGCACGGGAGTCGATGTAATCGACTTAATCCCATTGTCTGTCCTTGTGTGTCCCCTCTATGTTTAGCCCCTTGTGGGCAATAAAGAAATAAGATAAAGAGATATATCGTTTATCTTTAACTTACTTCAGATATATACTAGACTGCGGCCGGGCTAGTCCGAAGTTTTCTGGAAGTAAGGTGCCTGTTTTGCCACGCATCATGGATTGCTTTTCAGCATCAAATAAGCAGTTAGAATCATTTACTATCAAGTGATATTGAGCCTTCGAGAGAGTATTGCTCCCTCGGTACTGTGTCAGTAAAATTATTGTATTCGTTTGCAAAGATATGTTGAGATAATGGATAACTGATCCGATGTTGGTGCGACATTCTATCCAACCTAAATCCCAACGTTTTTGATACGTTAAAAGTAAGGGCATTCTTTGACATTTCTAATAATTTTAAGCCGCGAGCACTAAATGATGTTCACATTAAGTATCAATGCGGCGGGAATGAAAAGAACTGCGAGCCTGCATGTCTCCACTGATAGACAGTAGACTACCCATATTAAAGTAATTATTTCCAATAAATTCCTCAATAAGTCCGCTGATCGTACTATGCAGCAGAATTTGCATATTTTACGACTGGATTATTTATATCGTCTAATTATTAGAAATAATTATTGATTAATTAAAAACAGTCAATTGAAGTAAGATATCAGCTATAAATACAGGTGTTTCTCTCTCAGTTAATCTTTCTTAAGACAGAATTTGCATATTTCGCGTTCTTCTGTTTGCTAATGTTACAATTGTAAGGAATAATTATCAAGTAATTAAGAAAATAACCTCGAAAATAGCTAATATCATGTCTAAGCTCTTCGGTATCTGCTCTCGTTCGCTGAATGATAATCATTACATTACAGTTTATAACTATATTTCTCGGTTGCTTTGCTAATATTTTTTACGACAGAATTTGCATCTAACGCCGTCTAGTTTTTCCGTATAATCCTTGTTTTGAAAACTATTATTATTAATCAAGTATGTACTGAATAAAATAGAAAATAATATAGGTGTGTTAAACAGTTTTTCTCTAAGTGTGTCATCAGTTGAAATAAGGTGTAGACCCCAAAACTTTAAATATATCCTACAAATATTGTGGTAACTCAAACAAATGCGCGCACACATTGGATGGTGGATTTTGATACGTTTAGTGCTTCTGCCAATTCCCGCATATGTAATGTAGGCTATTCTTAATCAATGTCTTGATTTGGTCGTCATCTGAAGTGGTGAGGGTCTGCCATATACTCTTCATCAATAAGGCTACATTCAAAAAATCTGAACATAGCGAGCCACTTCCGTAGAATTCTGCCAGCTAAAGCAACTCCACCGCACACAGCACGTGTCTTTTTTTGTTGCTTGCGAGGGATCTTTCCTTTATGGTAATAAAAATCATCAAGTGTTTAAAATGCAACTTATAATTTTTCATTTTCATAGGGATGCAAAACTGACACGAATTAAATAATTTAAAACTTTCTTTATCAAGAGATAGTTTGAAGTGTGAGCTAAACGAAAATGTAAGTACATTATATATGTGTCCTTGCTGATCTGGAAATGCCACAAAAGACGATGGAAATGCAGAAATAGTTTCCACCAATTTAGGAATAGGTTATGTGTGGTTCACAATGCTAAAGGAATTTAAAAATAGAGCACATATGTATATTAGTTAATTGTTGTATATATATAGGCAGGATACATTCGAAAGTAAAATTTTAAAGAATATTTGAAAATTAATCCCCAGAAATTGAAGCAAGAATTTTGACTACTAACACGCAGGTCTTCGCCAAAATACAATTAGATGAGTATATCGTATAAAGCAAATCACAGTACGATAAAAGACGGAATGACAGGCATAATCTTGCATGCGGATATGTAACCACTTGTGAGCGGGTGAAGTTAAGTGGTAAATAAGGATTTCAACTGCCTGTTATAATCGGTCTTAATTATTTTGTGCTTTATAATATTTTTATGGTCATCTCCGCTTTCTTTTCCTTATATGCTTTCAATCTATGTCGTGTATAATTGTTTTTAATATCACTTTGCAGAAGCGTATTAATGCTGTAAATGCCATTAAAGACAGCCTCCAATACCTCATCGTTTATTCTTGAGACCTTGTGGTTGATGTAAATTTATTACTATTACTATTTTTCAGTCTTCACAATTCTTATCATCACCATCATCGTCTTAATGAAAATAATTATGCAGTGTTATTTAAGTTTATCATTTAATTTTTAATGTAAAACATTTTAACATGTTAGTAAATTTTTATTTTATCACTAATTCGCTTGAAATCATTATTAATATCAAAATATATATTTAAATCAGAGATGCGCTTTCTAAATATTTCTATTTTGGTTTTTC
>NC_068994.1:9381036-9382672 GCF_001194135.2 Octopus bimaculoides
TATATATATATATACATATATATAAATATATATATATATGTGTATGTATATATATCCCCCTCTCTCTCTCTCTCTATATATATATGTATACAGACATACATATGTACATAATCTCTTATATATAGATAGATACCTGTGGATGCGTATGTTTGTGTGTGTGTATAATTAATTCTCTGCAGCTGGTACCTCATACCTAGTTATTCGAATTTCAAACTCCCCATCTTAAGTTTCGATACGAATCTACGAATCATACTATAGAGCATCCGTTTCTACAAGCATTTGGACAAGTCTGTGGAATTAGGTGATAACTGACATAAATTGTATCTATTATACTTATATATATAGACACATATTACACACACACACATATATGACCAATAGATGTTGGTTTACATTTGCCAAACGTAATTCATGCTGTTCGGGGCGCATCTTAAGGTTTTTTAGAGATGTATTATTTATGTACCGAAGGGCACTCATTGTAAAACCATACGACTTTTAGGAAATATTTTCGAGTAGTCGGCTTTTCTAATAATTTAGGATTCTTTTTCATCATTGATTTCCCAAAGCTGACATATCAGGTGTTTTTTTTCTTCTTTTACTTGCTTTTTATTAATGAAATTACTTTCTCATTTTTGTTCCATGTACTGAAAATATTACCAATATCAAATACTGTAAAATCACCATTAAGTAAATTTCTCATTGAGATTTCACATTTTAAGTCGGATTTCAATATGCTATTTCTGAAACTGGTGCATTTTGTTACACTGAAAGCTATCAGAGTAATACATCGGGTGGATGTAATTATTTCAACTGAAACATAATTTCAATCTCATGGAAGTGAATTACGACAATTTGATTTGATGAAAGTTAATAAATAGAAATTACGAATAAAAAGTATGTAACAGCGGCGCATGTTCGAAAAATTTATATTTTATCTATTCATTATCTCTGCATTAGAATTTGCTACGAATCAATTACGACGTAAGCTGAATAGAGACAGAACTGAGATTTTCAATCTCCGATAAGGCGAAGACCGACCAAAGGTATAAAAAACATCACAAAATTCATTTCGTCTTCCTGTTCAATTCCAATTCTGTGTTCAGGTTTTATTTGAGATACTTTTTATAAAATATGGCTATAGAATTGCATAAGTTTCTTATCAATTAATTATATGAAGCTGAGCAGGAAGGAGTAAAAGGCATATTAATATATGCTTCGTTATAAGACAGCGTCATGGAAGAACATCGTGACACGCCGAGTAAAGTGTTTAGTGCCATTTGATTCATCTTTACGTTCTGAGTTCAAATTCCTCCGAGTTTGACTTTGCTGTCATCCTGTCTGGATCGATAAAATAAGGAGCAGTTCAGCGGTGGGATCAATGTAATCGACTTAGTCCTCCCCTCCCCCCGAACTTGCTCGCATTCTCTCAAAATTTGAAACCAAATCGTTCTTGGTTGTGTTATCCTCATGTAATCAAGAGAAACGAGTTTGGTAAGAAACATTCGATGGAAAAACCTAGCGTTAATAAACATGTAAACCTGTTAAATATGTTACCTTTTGCCAAAAGCCTTTGAAGTCAGCAACTGTGAGAACTCAAGCACCATTTTGATATAATACTTAAAGTAGGTCCAAAAGC
>NC_068994.1:9383203-9385078 GCF_001194135.2 Octopus bimaculoides
ATATATATATATATATATATACATATATATATATATATATGTATATGTATATATATATATTTATATATATAAAATAGTACACACACGCATGTATAAACACATTTATGCCTGTGTAGTTTTGAAATACGCTTTGCAGCCATCCACTACCGGGTCGTGCTATGAAGAAGCCTCAAAATCCCATGCTTATGTTCTTATCTAAACAGCCTCTTGTATGTGTGAATGGTATATGTTTGCCTGTCACCGTTTGAAGCGTTCCTGCATTTACATGCGCAGAAACAATGAATTTGCACATTATGCAGCAGATTGCAATGATCTTTAATGAAGTTGATTTCGTGACTAAATTTTTCAAACATAGATATAGATTAAGCTATAAGGAAAGTATAAAAGAATACTTTATAACAAGGCATGTAGCCAAAATATTAATGAGCACCCAGTTTTGGAGGAAATAAGTCAATGAGATAACATTTACATCGTTACCCCACACGTATAAATGAATGCATTTTTGCCTAATTACAAAGTGTGTAACAAAATATTAACGAGCATTTTGATTCGGAGGAAATATAAATTTGACATCATTTACATGGTTAACCCATGTTAAATCAACGGCAAATATTCTCCAAAATAATGCACAAGTATACGACTAAGGAGAAGGTAAAATTAGATAATCTATCCATGTTATATCTAAAACATAGATACATAAATCCCAGGTTCACAATTTCACTCACTGGTATACGCGATGAGGGTTTACCTAGGGCTAAACATTTTAAAATTTGTGTAATTTTTATTCATTATTACTGAAGATTTCCAGCCAATTTATGTCATATAAAACAAAAATTTTCCGAAATAGAATATCAATAATAAAATAAAAAATTCACCAACCTGTTATGATAAGAATTATCTGTTTATGTGCTTAATTATTGGAAGTCAACACAAATTACTAGAAACACGTTATCAATAAAATGAATTTTAAAATTCACTCTTACTTCTTCAAAGTTTTTACAGCTCAACGCACTTCGAAAAAATATTGGACCCCCTCCCTGGCAAAAAGCATTCTCCCCATAGAAAAATTAACAACATGGAATGTGAGAAACCAATAAGAATAAAATGCAGAAATAAGAACCAAAGAAGTAAATTATATATTTGCAAGAAGGAAAATAAAATTTGGTTAACTGTAATGATATTAATGATAATTACTTAATTAAAAGATTGTGGGCTAAAATTGAGACTAAAATGTTTTGCCGAGAGACATAATATTTATGTTTATTAGATTTCATTTCAGAATCACCAATAAGCAAACAAACAAACAAACAAACAAAGTAAACAGAAAATGATAATAAATATTTCACTGATAAATTCGAAACGGTTATAAATCTTGACAAGAGTGGGATGGTAAACTTGGACGGCAAAGTTATAAACTGTTTTATTTATTATTTTTTTTATTTCATAAAACATTGTTTCCGAAGGTTTTCAGCATATGGCTCATTAAAAAAATACGAAACTGATTTTAAAAGTCTGTGTACACATACGTGACCTGTCTGTCTATCTATCTATCTATCTATCTATCTATCTATCTATCTATCTATCTACATACATACATACATACATACATACATATAAATATATGTATACATATATATACATATATATAGTTTTAGAGAAAAGAACCAAGGTTCATGAACTCATCGATGAAACGATGAAAATCCACTGGTTCTTTTCCCTAAAACTATATATTTATATTTATTTTATACTGTGAAACTTAATTTAATTTTAATTTTTAATAAATTGATTTTAATTGAGTTTTTACCTGTAATTTTGGATTTTATCCGTAATATTATTATTATACATACATATATAATATATATATATATATATATA
>NC_068994.1:9385458-9387136 GCF_001194135.2 Octopus bimaculoides
TATATATAATTATATGAGCAAATAAATAAATAGCAGGCGATGGCTGAATGGCACTTAATTACAGCTGTTTCTGGTACATAGAATTTCAAACAATGGTACGAAATCCCTGAAACAAAGCAGGAACACGTGTAGTCGCCAGACCATGCTGGTTTGGAATCAGTAACAATTGAATAACCCATTCGTAGGAAGTATTTGTGATGAACTGTAAACTATTTGGTCCCTGTGAATAACCCTATGCAGTAAAACATCTAATCGGTTTAGACTCTTCCTCGAGCCTTCTACTTTTGTGCCAAACTAAAGAGTTATGGACTTATTCATGCGATATCGCAAATTTGAACTGGGAACTTTTATGTTTCTTTTTTCTTCTGTAACTTCATCTCTTTATCCCTTCCTTTACTCCTGTCCTATGTCGTAATTTCATTAATCTATACCATTCTCATTTTCTCTACTTGTCTCCGACGACGGATTATCCCATACTTTTGGATATCTCAGAAACACCTGTAAGACTTTGAATTTTTTCCAACAATAATAATAACGAATATGAATTGCGATGTTTGTTTTGCCTTAATGTTTGTTGTACTCTTTAACAATTAAATATCCGATTAATCGGAAATCTGCAATGGCTCCACCATAACTACCGTCTCGGCTACAATCTTGGAGACATAGAAATACATACACTCATATAATATGTGTATATATATATGTATATATATATATATGTATAATATTTATATATATATATATATATATACATATATATATACACATATTATATGAGTGTATGTATGTGTGTGTGTTTGTATATATATGTAGATAGATAGACAGACAGACAGACACACAGACAGACAGACAGACAGACAGACAGACAGACACACAGACAGACAGACACACAGATAGATAGATGGCAAGATATGCTTTATTTCCTGGTGTGAATATCATTTGACCTATTTTCTTAGCGAAATTTTTGGGGGTAGTTTATTTTTTCGATATTCACCAGAACTGTCAGAATAAATCTCACTTACGAAAAATATTGAAATAAATGAATTTGTCGGCAAGTAAACCATCTTTCCCGCTCTTACCTTCATTTCAAATTCACCATAACGTGGCATCCATTTTTAAAAAATTCTTTATTTACTTTTCGGTATGAGAATAAAAACTAATAAATATTATTGAATATTTTACAATAACGTTCACCATATTCCAGCCGAGTTGAACTGTGAAAATTTATGTTTGTTTTTTTCTTATCTGTCTTCATCGTATTCCTTTACTCCTGTCCTCTATGTCGTCATTTCATTAATCTATACCTCACTCATTTTCCCTACTTGTCTCTGATGACGGATTAACCCATACTCTTGGATATCCCAGAAACAGCTGTAAGACTATGAATTTTTTCCAATAATACTAATGAATATGATTGAGATGTTTGCTTTGCTTTAATGCTTGTTCTCCTTTGTAACAATTATATGTCGCTATATCGGAAATCTGCAATGGGTCCATAACTACCGTCTCAGCTACAATCTTGGAGCCCTAGAAATCCCCTACAGCACTTACCTAGTGTACCTAATCGTTTAGATCACCTGTGAACTAAAGCCCCATAAGTAATGTATATATATATATATATGTGTGTGTGTGTGTGTGTGTGTGTGTGTGTGCATAAATATATATATATGTATGTATA
>NC_068994.1:9387358-9389793 GCF_001194135.2 Octopus bimaculoides
ATTTTTGGGATATTCACCAGAACTGTCAGAATAAATTTCACTTACGAAAAATATTAAAATAAATGAATTTGTCGGCAAGTAATCCATCTTTCCCGTTCTCCCCTTCATTTCAAATTCATCATATTGTGGCCGTGGCATCCAGTTTGTAATTTGTTTATTTATTTTGGGCTATGAGTATAATAACTAAGAAATTCTGTTGAATATTTTGTAATAACGCTCACCATATTTCAGCCTAGTTTCTCTAAAAAACTAAATCTCATTATTAATGTTATAATAAAAGCTGTGGAGAATCGTGGTTTATTGTTTAGGGTGGTGTGATTTCGATTCCTGAGCCTGGCGACATATTCTGTTCTTCAGCACAACAATTCGTTTTACATTACCTACGTCTACTCACCTGCCAAAAATGAGTAGTCCTGTGACGGTATATGTGTTCAGGTGTGTATATGTGCGCCATGGTAACCGGGAAGCCAGCCGTATAAAAGGTACATGATTCGGGAATGGTATTAAGGTGACAAACTGGCAGTATCAGGAGAACGCGAGGCAAAATGCTCGTGATATGTTGACCAATTTTTCGTTCTGAGGTCAACGTTACCTTTTATCATTTCTGGGAGGATAAGGTAACTACTGATGATGATGATGATGATAATAATAATAATAATAATAATAATAATAATAATAATAATAATAATAATAATAATAATAATGATAATGGCATCAGCAGAAGTAATAGATAGTGTTGGAAAATCATAATTACAGGATTTTATGGGATTTCCTTCTAATGACTATACCATTTAAGCAAGAAGACTAGATATTATTGTAGATAAGAAAGAAAAGATATGTTTGATCATAGGATTATGCCATATTATATGAAACTAGATTGAGCATCAAATGAACAGAGGAAATTGAGAAAAGTCAGCATTTACGAAGGTAAGTCAAAAATTATCCAGGCATCCATGTCTTTATTATTGTCAAACTGCCTTCTGTGGTAGTTTAACAGAATATTGAAAATTTGGTGGCCTTCGAAATCTAAGCTGTTACGGTACTGGTTCCTTAATTTCTTGATGATGAAGACTAGATCTTTTCTTCTATGCAACGGCTTCTAGTTATATATTATATATTATATATTATCTGCCGATAAGGAGACTTTTGGAAAGGCCACCTAATAATATAATGCTGCATGAGGAAGGACCAATTTCGAGAATACCATAAACTACATCAAACCAGGTACGAAATTTCTGAAGTTGATAGCAGTCACTTCCTACATTTGCACAAAAGCGTAAGAACTTCAACAGAAACACTCTTAAAGTTAGCTATAGTTTCCTCCCCAAAACAGGAACAATGATACTCAAAAGGAACACCAACTTGTCAAACTGTAGAACCCATGCCAGCATAAAATGTTATACATGTGTCCATCTGTCCATGTTTAAGTGTAGGTATAATTTAGTGAGGCTATAAGTATAGGTATATTTTAGTGAGGTTATATATCTCTCTAGTTCTACCCTCTTTGTAAGTGGATTTCTATATATATATGTGTGTGTGTATGAGTGTGTTTGAGTATACCTGTGTATGTATTGGTATATATGTATATGTGCACAGGTATATTTTAAACATTTTATATTCATAATTTAAACACATCTCTAGACGACTCACTGCTTAACTTGTGAAACTCAATAAATTTTCGTTATTATAATAACGACACCCTTTTCTAACGAGAATATATTAACATTTCCATGCTAGCGTTGTTCTCTGTATAGTCGATATTTTAATACCGACGTTTTCTTTGAAATTTATATCAGCAAAACCGAGTGTATTTTTATATTTTAAAAACTTTTCGATTACGTGACAAAATTAAATTTAGTTTGGAACATATAAATATAACAAGAAAAATAATTAAGAAGTGTAAAATTTATATTTTATGTGACACGTGTCAAACTTTGGTGTGAGATTTTGAAACGGCAATACAAGATATGTAACATTTGAAATATCAATGCATCGAATTCATTTCTGTAATTTCTATATCGTATTGATACGTTATACCTCGAATAAAATTCCATGGAATATCCCACCTGTTATTTCTATTGCATTAGTTGGATAAATGAATTTGAACTAATTGTTAAGAAATTTGCTCTAAAACACCTTCTATGCATATACATGAAAATAGATGTGTGTGTGTGTGTGTGTATATATATGTATGTATATATGTATGTATGTATATATGTATGTATATATGTATGTATGTGTATATGTATATATATTATATTTATAAATACATATATATATGCATATATATGTGTGTAAATATATGTATTTATATACACGTGTGTGTGCGTATAGAAGAAGAAGAAGAAGAAGAAGAAGAAGAAGAAGAAGAAGAAGAAGAAGAAGAAGAAGAAGAAGAAGAAGAAGAAGAAGAAGAAGAAGAAGAAGAAGAAGAA
>NC_068994.1:9390932-9391958 GCF_001194135.2 Octopus bimaculoides
TTGTTTTAAATGTATCTCTGCTCCAAAACTATGCACACACGCAACGTATATATATATATATATATATATATATATATATATAATATATATAAACGAGGAATATGATAGTAAATATATGTAAACGCCTATGCATTCGTATATGTGCGGCTCTATAAAAAATATATCTTTTTATAATATTGCGTTATGAACGTAAAGTCATCTTTATTCGTCTCAATATTTATCTTTTATTATATTCCTGCATTGATATATTAGGTAATAGTAGAATCTTATGCCATGTAGAATATTTATATACGTATTCAGCTATATACATTAATCATACGATATGTATTATGAAATATATTAGCTTTTAAAATGATTCTGTGTTCTATTCTTAATATTTGCTTAAGCCAGCAAACCGATGCACAATAAATAACAAATTTTTGGTTGTACGAAATTTACCCTAAAAGAAACAGCAATTCTTTATTTTTTTTAGAAAATCTACATGTACATCAATATATATATATATATATATTGATTTAGTTTGATATCACAATATTTTTTGTGTAGGTAATCCAGAGAAGAAGCAGAAATACACAGCAGACAAAGATATAATACTGGTTATGCAAACGCTATAACACGAGGTACAGTGTTTGTATCAAAATCTATGGAAATTATGACAGGAATATATCACAATGTGAAACAGGCGAGGAAGAATGGATTGATAAGGTAACCCTGTTTAGGCATTCACGTAATGTAATAGGACCGAAGTATTGAAAACCTGATACTGTGAACTAAAAACATCACTGAAGATAAGTATAAAAAATCAGCATAAAACAATAAATCAGAAATCTGTTTCTTAACAATATGGAAGACGCAGATAAGCAAAATTCTTACAATGAAAGTTGTTTTTTATTCATTCCAAAGAGGTTATGTTGATTGACTATGATTTCCATTACGCATATATTGTAACTGACATATATGTATGGAACCAACTACATTATATAAATGTATTCATATCTTATGTGGTATATATATATATATATATAT
>NC_068994.1:9392413-9394667 GCF_001194135.2 Octopus bimaculoides
GTGTGTGTGTGTGTGGTGTGTGTGTGTGTGTGTGTGTGCATGGCTGTGACTGCGTATGTATGTGTATGTGTGTGCGTGTGTGTGAGTGTGCGTATAAATATACATGTACATCCTTGTATGTACCCACATAGGACAAATACATAATATCATAATGAACTGCTACACTATAAGAAACATACCAATAAACATTAGACTGAATTTAGTATTTACATACAAATATAGATACATATGTGTGTATATGTATCCCGACATGTGTGTGTTTATGTGTGTGTGTATTCTCGCGTCCGCTCACTATTTTTGATGTACAGTCATTCCAATAAGGGATATGAAAAATATGAAGCACAGAGAGAGAGATGAATTAAGGTGAAGCAGTAATTTCTTATCGAATGGCAAGACGCGGAGTCAGGAATGATGTTACCAGATGATATTCAGTTGTATGAATATATCATTAGATGGTATTCACTATAAAATAATATATGCGCATGTATATATATATATATATATATATATATATATATATATATATATGTATGTATATATGTATATATATATATAGCGGAGGCGAACCGCGAGAAATTTATGCTCTTACGCTTATTAAGCTTGGTGAATTACAAAGAAAGGCACGGAATGCATATTTCTGATAAAGGTCACATGAAAGAATACTTTGGATATTTTTTTTTATCTATTAATTTAGACCTTTGCCTTTGTAGGTTTGTATAAATTGCTTCTAGAACGAATATGGCATAAGTAAGATAAACTTTAATTTATTGCATCAGAAGATGATATTAATGTTTTCGTGTGTTTTTTCACAAAAGCTAATTCTATTATAGTTTTACTACGCTTTCGCAATATTATAAAGAACGTCGTTGTCATTTACAGATCAAACGTACACCAGTGTAATGCATATAACTGAATGAACACAAGTGAAGATGAAAGTTCTAGGAGGAAAATAAACTGGAGTTTAGCCTTGCTGAACCAAAGCATATTCTTCTGTAAAGATTCAATCCATTGTGAGCTAAGATTCATATATTCCCTGGCTATAAAAATCTCTTTAAATTTGGTTGAGATATATATACATCAAAAGTGTTTAACACAATGATTGTTTGAACTTGATTTTCTTGTGTCTATATGACAATTGACAAAGAAAAATATGCAGTATTATCTATATTTATTTTATACATACATGTTTAATGTAATATTAATGAAAACTTATTTTACTGCTGCGTTATATTTTTGAAAAGATTTCGGAACAATCATACTGGATATACAATATCAACTGAAGTTATCAATATATTATTTTTTATCACTTATTTATCATAATGTTGCCAGATGTAGATGTATACTGGAAGACTAAGCTGTTCTACATAGATATATTATTTAGCGTATATATATAAAAATATGAACGTATAGATAAACATATAGCTATAAGTACGTATGAACAACCATACACATATGCTTACATATATATATATATATATATATATATATATATATATATATATATATATATAGATATATATATATATAAGATTTAGATTCAAAATTGAATGTGGTACTTATGTATAGGCACCAGAATATAGTATGGTATTATCCAAACAATTCCAAAAACAAGGTAACACTATAGCGTCCATCTTTGTTACGAGATTTGCAGAACAGGTATTGCATACAAGTGTGGGCTAAGTCTATAAAGGATGATACTTGTTCTATGCATAAATCACTAGTTGTATTTTTCGAAACTATATTCATTATCGTCTCTATGATTAATGATTTCAAACGTATTTCAGGATGAAATTGACCTCCGATCTGATCTATATCTATAAGAGATCTATATCGCTAGAGAAGTATCTATCAGAAAAAATAGTCATATTACCATCTATCCGAAAAAATAATCTTATTTCCATCTGGTAGGGCTGCCATCATCTCGTGATGATTACAGTCTTTCTCAGATTAACCTGAGCAGACCATTGTCCTATGTATATAATTATTAAATTAAGTTTTTTTTTTCTCTAGGTAAAGACCCACGCTGAAAAGGGAAGCTGAAGTCAAACTACTTCATCAAAATTTACACACGCGCGCGAAGTGGAGGAAATTAGCAAAGACAGAAATTCTTTTTAGAATATTCAGTTTGCATACAGAAACGATTTCATTTCCTCGACTTAGCGCGCGTGTATATTTTGACACACACAAACACACACACACACACACACACACACACACACACACACACACACACACACACACACACACACACACA
>NC_068994.1:9395133-9401559 GCF_001194135.2 Octopus bimaculoides
ATACATGTACACATACATACATCCATATATATATATATATATATATATACACATATATTTATATATCTATCTATATACATATATCTGTGAGAGTGTATGGGTGTGGGGAGGTGCGCGCTGCATGCTTGCGTGTCTTTCAAAAAGGTTACGTTGGGACACCGTGAGTTATTCGGGAGTTCCCATCTCTAAGCATTTCAATACGTATCATTTCAAATTCCTTATATTTATGTTATACTTTATAAGTCTTTATGATTTCATAACACTTTTTTGCACAATACATATTCCATTATATGCAGTAAAAAATTTATAAATCTTCATGACCGATTTTACTCGTTTGTCGATGTTTCTATTAGTATAAGCGGTTTTAGTCTTTATCGGCTGGATCGTCCGTGTTGCCGTCAATGTCTTCATTGTAAAAGTCATCACCTTAATCCGATTCTTTTTTCGTAGCCATTATCGTTGACGTCACACTTTAAACAAATGTCGTCTGCGTAACCATATTCCTTAACATCAAGATAACACGATATTTTCAACACAAAAAATACACCGGAAAGACAGCAACACGAGTATTCAGTAATCGCTAGTGCCAACATAATCTCTTGGTGATATGAGCTGTGTGAATTGAATATTTATGGATATTAAATTTACTCATGTTAGAACGCCAATGATACACTATTTACTAAAGTTCAGTCAGATTTCCTCTCTCACTCGCATTCTAACTTTCATTCGCTTTTTTCTCACACGTTCTCTCTCTCACTTTCTGTGCATATAAGTATTTCATTCAGACACATATATCTACACACAGAAAATAGAATATATAAATATACGTGTGTTTTCGTATATCTGGATATATATATACACACACACACACACACACACGCACACACACACACACACACACGCACACACACACACACACACATATATATATACACCCAGAACTACGATAGTAGCTTAGGAGTGAAATTTAAGATTTATCGGTTTTCTTTGAATCGATTTTGATAAAACATTTCCCAGCTGCTTTGCACACTATGGCAACACCATTGTTATGTTTTAATTAATCTGTGTAACGTCCTTACTTTCTCATTGCAGATTCTTCTGTTTTTCGGTGAAGCACACTAATAGCGTCTCTTCTCTCTAAGAGCAATGGGACGTGGAGAAGGCCTTAACAATGAAGAAAAGTCTGTCATCATCAAGGGAAAGTGTGAAAATCACTTCTCTTCATGTCATGACAGAGACGTAATTTCGTCCTGTGGACACAGTGACAGGATTCTTGAGGGACACTTTGCCAAGACAAACTATCCGACTGTGGGACAACCCAGACTGTGAGAGCAATTTTTTAAAGGAATAATGGTTGCAGGTTACGTGGGAAACCTGAAAAACAAGCAAAGCCATTTTTACATCCTCCAAATTTCCTCATGTGACGAAAACCACTATAAATCACATTATAGGGAACACGGTTTACGTGTGAGAACACCTGAAGCTGCTTTCTTTAACACCTCATCACAGGCGTTTGAGGCTTCAATGAGGGCCAAAGTACATAAGGTTTGATAGGAGTTATTTTCTCTTCACCGACTCCATACGTGTCCTTGTGTGAAGTGTGCTTGTATATGGTCACGTGTTTCAGTCTGCATTTGCCTATGTGCGTGTACGTGTACTTGACTCTTCATATTACCTATGTACTTTTCCGTATGTATGTCTATCTGTTTACTTTCATATCCATTTGCCTACATACATGATGATGATGATGATGATGACGCCGACGATGATGACGATGATTATGATGATGAAGGTGATGATAATGACGACGACGACGACGATGACGACGACGATGATAATGATGATGATGATGAATGAGGATGAATATGTTAACACCGGAAATGGTCAGATTTCATAAAAAGAGAAAGGAAACATTTTAATTAAAGCTGACTAGTTTCTCTTCTCATTCTTTCTATTCTTTTCTATGTTTTATTAATGTTTTCTTCTTTCTCTTTAGTTTTCTGTATCACTCAAAGTGGAATTAAAGTTGTATTATTTGTCACCGAGAAAAACCAAATGTGTGAAAAGCAGGCGAATAAAATTCAAAATATTATACGGTGTATACACATTTGTGTGTATGTGTAATTGCACGTATGTGTAAGCGTGTGTGTGTGTGTGTATGTGTGTGTGTGTGTGTGTGTGCAAGCACGTATGTGTTTCACGGTGTTTGTGTGCGTGTGTGGGTGCAGTAGTTCTTGCTTTGTGCATAAAAGAAAAGAAATATGGAATCGACGTTTTAGTAAATGTAAGGAATGACATATAAGCTGAGTGATATACATAAAGAGAGGGAAAGAGAGATAGAGAGAGTGAGAGTGAGAGTGAGAGAGAGGAGAGTGAGAGTGAGAGAGAGGAGAGTGAGAGAGGATGTGGAAGGGAGAAAGGAGTGTGTGTATAAGTCTGTGTGGTGTGCAGAGTGGGAAGGTCGAAACAAGGTGTATGAAAGATATAACATTAATTTTAATTAAATTACTGACGTGTTAATTCGCTATATCAACTTGCACACGTAGCTATATACGACACAAACTGATTAACAATATGATCAAGACAATGGGAACGAAGAAACAGTAAAACAAAGAAGTCGAACGAAAAATCATTATTATTGTTGCTGTTTTTTGTTCTCTTTTCTAAATGTATTATCACCTTCTTTCAATTCTCTTTTCGTTTCTTGTCAAGTGTCTTCCTGACACCTAGGCCACATAGACGCTCTGTATACATTGGTAGGACATTAAAATAAACGCATCGAGATTGTTCATTTACAAAGTCATGTGATAGAGAAAAAAGGGGGAAGAAAGACCTACCTAAATCATAAACCTTTGTCATTCTAGTTATTTTGAAGACTGGATTCTGTTGTTGTGATTGTTTTGGTTATTTTTCTTGGTGTCATTGTTGTTATTCTTTTTGTTTTGTCCTTTTTGTATTTGCTTTTGCTCATATTAATCTTATTATCTGTAATGAATCATGTTACATAGAACACTATTTAGGCGACGTTTCTTTTCAACCATTATAAAAAAAGAAAACAGAAAACATTTTTCTGTGGTTCCAGTGACTACTAACACATGGCAGAGACATTTGACCGCCTAGAGCATTACTTAGTATACGGGAAAATTTCGGTTTTAGGATCTTAATCAGTTTTACATAATTCTGAAATATTGACACATCCTGTCGGCAGAAATACCTGAACAGCTACAGCGGCTGCAGAAGTTAAGGTAATCGAATTTATTTCTAAACTAAATGAATATATGAATAATAATAATGAATGATTAAGAGCGAAATTGTACAAGACAATTTCAATGACACTAGTACAACAAATGTTGCGTGATGAAATCGGAGTGCAGGAAGGAGAAATCAAACATCACCAACATTATCACCTTTGTTATCATGTTGGAACAAAAGAAGATGTTATACTCGAGACATTTTGTGAGAGTAAAGTGAATGCATGAACCTCATTTGCCGAAATTTATTAATCTCAACTTTCCATTGATACGTGACGAGTTTGGTTGATACAAATCAGATATACAAAACAAAGGGTGAAAAGTCTGTGCCCCATGAATGAAATAGATCGTGGATATTGATAATATGGTAATACGTAAGTAACAACGACTTCGGAAAGGCATCTGCAAGGATTTAGCAGCGAGACGATACACGGAAAAATATAGAGCTCTTACACCATACGCATACATAGAGGCTGTTGTTATTTTACACTACACGAATTTCACCTCCAAGAGGATCATGTACATACATACATACATACATACCTACATAACATACATACATACATATATATATATATATATAAATAAATGTTTGGAATTTAC
Organism: Octopus bimaculoides; assembly: GCF_001194135.2. Classification (NCBI taxonomy): domain Eukaryota; kingdom Metazoa; phylum Mollusca; class Cephalopoda; order Octopoda; family Octopodidae; genus Octopus; species Octopus bimaculoides. The sequence continues at coordinate 9,398,988 of NC_068994.1, forward strand.
AAAAAAAAAAAAAAAAAAGACGACAGGTGTGTAAACAACAAACAAGTGTATTAGTTTTACGCTTGGGAATGTGAGAAAGTCTTTTACGTTTCGAGCCTACGCTCTTCAACAGAAAAAAACACGAGAAAATAAACACAGAGGGAATAAAAAGAAAGCTTTAGTGGCTAGCGGTCACATATGGCGATATATATATATATCCTCGTGAATTAGAAGATTTTATTTTAAGAATCGTCTTCAGCAGTTTCATGTAAGTGATATCAAAACGACCCTTCTTAAAGCATTTTCTCGGCCTAATTTTGGTAGCGCAACAGATGTATTTGTGGATTGTGCTTATTTGTATTTGAGTTATTGTTAAGCTTGGGTCTGAATTTGTTCTCTTCCTTTGTGGCGTTCAATAAAGACTCAACCAGCAGCGAAAGCTCTCTGATTTATTTCTAAATGCTTCTGAAAGTCGTTGTAAAACCTATTTGTCATGTTTTATTTGGATACAAGAGGCATTATCCGATATATCGATGGCATGTAATGGTAAAATGCTTCAAGCAAATACGCACACACTCACACACACACATACATACTCACACAGAGAAACACGCGTTATATCATGGACGTTAACATATATCCTTTTGGAAGATAAATTGCCAAACACCCTGTGTTCGTTGCAGATAAATACTTCATGAAACATATTAGAGTAACAATTGTACTCACTTCATTCTTCCAAATTTCCTTTCCATTTCTGCTTATCGAATCTCGAGAAGCCTTACAGCATTTCACTTCTATAACTAAATGTAATCTTCACACAGTCTAACGTGATCATCGTATATTTCAACGGTTTAATGATTTAGAAGACGTGATATAATCGTGCGTCAAATTTGAAATTCGGAGAATTACGATAACATTAAACTCAGAGCTATCATAAAATCTCAGGGAATTTGCAGAAGGAACACCTTGGATTTTCGATATAGCTGATACTTGATTAAAATGAGACGAATCCAATTTATTTCTGAGTGTCTATATGTATATAATGGCAATATTTATTTCCATTTGTTCAGAATGTTTAGTGGTAATAGTATATATATTTATATTTAATTGTTTGAATGTATATATATAGAATTGTATGTATAAGTACGTAATAAACAGAGAGAGATGCTTTTTGTGAGCGTGATTTGGCTATATCTCGGATCTACACACGCACAAACACAGAAATTCACACAGTCATACACACACATACATACACATATATATTCCTCTTTGTGTGTATGTAGATATGTATTTACGCGTTTAGCTCATATGTGTCTACGAATATATTCAATAGTTTTCCAGTTAAGAATCCAAATTTGTTTATATAGATTTTATATTTGTTATGAACACATATGCACATATATTGACCCAGAAATTCAGAATATATATTTATCAAAACATATTACGTATATATTAACATAAATCCTTCAAATACATACAGCTTACAAAGAGACAGATACGTAATACATGATATAGTTGTACAAATGTATTCGTATACCTGAATAATCTCTCTCCGATCCGTAAATTCTGACCTCATCCTCGTTTTCTATTTCACTTCTTATATTAATTTATATTTAGTTCGGGACATGTGTCTGTGTCTGTATATATGTGTTTGTGAGTGTATGTGTATATATATGTTTTGAAATTCAAGCGTTTGTCAATTCTGAATGAAAGAACCGTAACTTGACAGATGCCATTTGACTTCTAGAAAGTAGATAACTCACAGGTAGTATTTCAAACGGTTAGCATACTCGATCTTATTCAATTACCGTTTGTAGGCATCATTTTACGTTACGTCAAGGTAACAGATTCTTTAGTGCACTTTGGCAGTAAATGTTCCCTTAATGTCAACATTTCTGCTGGATATATGTTGTCATTTTACAAACTGACATCTTTAAACTTTCAGCTATAAACATGAACGCAATTTCTGTTGTTAGAATGTTCGCATTAAAGATGGTTATTATATTGCAACACGTGTATGTTGTGATGTATATCCCCCATTTAACAGAAGTGAATATATACATATCTGCATATATTTTAATGAGAGTGAGCATGACGGTTCATTCACTTATACGTAAAAATACGGCTTTGCACAATCTGATATGGCATGTATTGTGAGAGTGAGATAAATACTGTAACAAATCTGGTATCCATTTTTTTCTGTTTATACCGAATCGCTTGCATGTTTATTTATTTATTTTTTGCGGGAAAACATCAAACATACTGCAGTTGTGTATAATAGGTTAAGATCTAATAAGATACAATACTTAAGATCTAAGACTCTATAAATGCTTATGCATACAGGTACACATGTTCGAATACACACATACACACATGTGCGTGAGAGAGTGTGTGTGTGTGTCTGTGTGTATGTATTTTGCACTCCGGTGTGCTTCATTTTACACGTAGAATTTTGGCACACTGCCCATTAGCGATACACTCTTCCTATTATGAAATATTGTTCGTAAAAATATATTTGACGTCCCACTTGAACGCAATAGGTGCTACTTCACTAAGTCTAGCTGATATATATATATATATATATATATATATA
>NC_068994.1:9402183-9407833 GCF_001194135.2 Octopus bimaculoides
AATAACGATGGTAGGTTGCGTGCCGTCGATTATTCTTTCACCCTCTTGGATGATGATGTGTGTGTTTTGCTAATAATGGTATTGGTGATGGCAATAATGCGACCCTGATGAGATGGAGTATCCAGAAATTTGTAATATGTTGTAATTTGTTACAATATTTGACGAGACATCTTATGATGTGGTTTATTTTTCCGGGATACCCTATTGAAATGTGCATAGGTTTGGCTTATTGTGGTTGTTTCTGTTATTATTATAATTGTTGCTGCAATAAAGTATCTTCAATGCATTGATTTTGAGCTCTATCCTTTAAGAGACATGTATACATATATATATATATATATATGAACAAAACAAAAAATGAACAAAACGTAACAGGCGACAACAAAACGTTTTGGTATTGAGTGTATCATTCTACATAAATTTGACGTAGTTTATTTTCGTTTCGTGTAATTTTGCTCTGAATTTAATTGTATAGTATCTTTTAATTATTCGTTACTATTAAAAATCATAAATATGACGGAGTAATAGCTATGCCTCCCAGGGTTTCCAAAATGTCTACCAATAAACCCTATGGCCAAATATCCATTCAACACAATAAAACCTAGAAGCACACAAATCACATGTCTCATGCAGAAAATGCTCCCAACACCACACCCTAACCACCCCATCCACTTAATTATAGTACAAATCTGCCATGTTCAATCTAACCACCTTTACTCAAACTTCACTCTAAAATGTAATGGCTTCGCATAATTTTTGTCCAAGCCACGTTCGTCACCCATCTGGATAACAGTAATTATTCCTACCTGTTCAGTTTTCCAGCATCTAACTCAGAAACAATAATGCAGTTGTCTTCTCTACTGTTCTCCAAACCCACCCGATCATCCACAGACATTCTTCAATATGGCTCTTTCCTTTAATTATGTGACTCATTAGTCAGTCGGTGTCATCGTCCTGGGTAACCTCTGACACGAAAAACTTTCTCGGCACCTAAATTCATCTCACACATACTGCAGATGCAGATGCTAAATATAATCAATAACTCTATTATTATGATCAATAACTCTATTATTTCCATTTCCAGTGCACCTTATTATGCCACATATCAAAAAGCTTGCAATCAGGTTCTCTGTAATATATAACAATTTAAATATTTCAAACTTATCACCAATTCTGAAACTACAATACTGTTGAATTATGGCATTACTACAACTATATACAATACGCATCAACGCACTTGATAGATAACTTGAGACTGCTGGACATCAGATTCAGTGGAGGTTTTCTTTTCCTATATATCATATCAAATATACTGTGTTAGTCATCACCAGATCGTTCGTAAGTCAATAAAAAGAAATCTACGTAACGGACCGAGAAACATCATTCAAATTTATATTTAAACTGAAAAAAACCTGTCTAAAAGGTTTTCGAAAATATTTATTTTTAGGGAGCTTCTACCATGTCATTTATGCGCTTAGATTTAGTAACTGATTGCCATGCACGTTGCCCTGCATACGCTTTAAAAGTGGCAAACGAATTTTAGAATCGCTCTCATAGAGGTACAGCGAAAAATGCATTGCAACATCAATGCAATACGCGCTAAAATTAACGGTGTTGGTATTAGGAAGTCAATATTCAACCGACCGAATTGGAAAAGGTATGATCGAACAATATTAGTTTCCGTTTATGTTACCCGATTAGTAAACGATTACATCTTATATTAACATTTTAATTTATAACAGTAATAAGTGTGTTCGTGGTATAATTTTTTTCTGAAACTTCTGAATTATATCGTAGTGAGTCAAAACATCTATAGTGAGACATCTTAAACGACAATCAGTCATAAAATATTCATCCTTGCGTGTAAACGCACAAATACATGCACAAACATGAGGTTTTCGTAGGGAATTATTGTTGTAGATCGTAGCTTGTGTTTTTCGGTTGTAATAGGACGAATCAATTCATTAATCCTTTCACTAAAGTTTTAAGATTTCGATGAAGTCCTGGATTCGTTTTCCTACCGAAACACGTTAGACGCATAACAGTCCAACTCACTTCATTATGATGAACTTTAGATTGTTTCTGCATTTCTTGTAGTTGAGTTTTGTGTCAGGCCTTTGGATTACATAATCTAACCACCACGTAGACATTTAACTCGTTAACTACCTGTCAAGCAGTGCAAAGTACATATACATAGGTATACAATTTTCTAATGTCAAAATACAAATCAAAGCATTCATGAATTTTCCAGATTCTTAAAAACACAAGCTACGATCCACAACAATAATTCCCTACAAAAACCTCATGTTTGTGCATGCATTCGTGCGTTTACACGCAAGGATACGTGTCAAATACGTTTGGGCAAGTCTCCAATTTCGAAATTACAAAAGATTTCCTGTTCTCATTCGTTATTTTTCACACAGCCATTTTTTTTCTTTTTCATGACATTCGTTATTTTACACACTGCTAGTGTTTTGCTTCATCTCCTGTTTCTACACTCTATACCATTGCCTTTATATTTCTTTCCTTTGCATTTTCATGTTATGTAATTCCCTTTCCTTCGATAACGTGTCATATTTTTGTGTAATTTTACAAGCGCTCATTTAACGATTCTTCAATTAAATTTTGTACCCAACATACACACACATGCCTCGTTCATGAATATGCCGATCTGATTTAACGACAACTGTCTCTGTTAATTGTCAATGCAAAATCTTATTAACGTATTTTAATAATCTTCAGAGGTTTTAAATTGAATAGCTACGTCGGAGCATGATAGCTATACGAATTACTAATAACATCAGATTACAGGAAAACAAAAACCAAAAGCTATATGAAAAATATATTATAAAAACCTACGCTAGTCACAAACAATAAATATAAAGTATTGATTGCAAAAAAGACAAATGGAAAAAGAAAACGTGAAGAAAATAACTGAGATTGTGGTAGGCAGAAACGGAAATCTGTGCTCGGCATAAATATATGTCAACATTTGTTGTTTTGTGCGTAGAAAATTTATGCAATAATTAGTTTTCGTAGCATGCTTAGGAAAATAATCTTACAATCTCAAAACCTAGTCCAGTTATACATTTAATTAACAGAAATAGTTTTAAAATATTCTACCTTAGCTTCCCCATAATCAGTGTGTGTCTTCCTTCGAATATTTCAACTATTTCGTCAACTGGCTGTCTATCTATCTATCTATCTATCTATCTATCTATCTATCTATCTATCTATCTATCTATCTATCTATCCATCCATCTAAGGATATATGTACTAGAGGGTGCCGAAAAATATTGGCTTTGGGTAAAAGAAGATAGAGGAACATCAGTTATGATTTTATTCAACATATTCCCCCGCCAGATTCACACACTGATTGCAGAGGTCCGTCAGTTTTTTTTTTATGCCCTGTAAAAGAACTCGGAAGGCTGGGCCTCCAGTAATGACTTTCACTATACTATAAAAGCCTGGAACTTTTCAGCACGCTCTCATTTACACGCACCCGCGGGCACACTCACACACAAACATACACACACATTACCCACGCACGCACGCGAAGATATGTAAAGGTAACATACAAGGACGAAAGTGTAGGAAGTTAGTGAGCCTCAAGCAATCCGTAGAAAATATTTAAAAAACAACCTTCAGGGATAATAGGGGTTTATTGGCGAAGAAGATTGAAAATTTTCCCCATTTCGAAAGACAATAATCTGAAAAAATTACTTTTATAGTTCACGGTTAGCAACAGCGTTTGTTGTATATGCGAATAAACATACCAAAATTAAGCAGTGGGGAAGATAAAATTCAGGCTACGTACGTTTCATAGGCAACGGAACCTCAGGGGTAGTAAATTATCCAAACGAGGTGGGTACTGCAAGCTACACTTCAGGCCAAAAATACCTTTATTATATGAAGTTTAAATTATCGTTAGGAGATTCCGTTTTAGCGTATATGGTAGTATTCGAAAGGCGACATAGTTGTAAACAGTAAAACATAGTGTAAATGGCAATATCATTTGGATCATTCGTTTCTCCGTAATTTATTGAGTCGTCGCTTTCTGGCCATGTCAGTTCTGCAGATTTAAGTATATCTAGCGTTGTGGCACTGTGGAAATAGAAGACGATTTTCAAACGAATTTATCGACGCTACAGGAGCGAATTACCAATGCGTATATATATATGTATATATAGCGGTATATTTAAGTTTAAAATAACGCTAAGTCTGCAGGACAAATTACAAAAAGTAGACAAATTACTAAACCATCAACTAAATTTACATTGCATCGATCGCACGGCGATTATATATTAATGGATTTGTATGTTATTATTAAATTTTTTTTTTTTTTATTCTGGGTATGCATTCAATAAACTTTGAATTATTCCGTGCTGCAGAGATTCAAAGTTTCAATGCAGGAATAATTAGAACTTTCGCGTTTAAATGACGAAACATCATATTTCAAAGCAACACACTTCTGCAAATTTGAAATCAAACGATAAAAAATCCATCTTCTGATATAATAAATGGGTTAATAGAAACCAATGTAGCAAAGAACACAAAATAACTGTGCTTTAGTTCCTGTTTTTAAGGCAGGAACTCCTTCAAATTTTCAGTATTTGAGTATATTTAAGAATTTAAGTATTGGAGAAAACGCATGTTATAATTGCATACTTTATTCCTACATATGTTTCATAGGATTACAACCTGTGTGATCCATAGGGATCTTTGATATTACTTGCATGCGTGAATGTATATGTCCGTCTGTATATACATCGTTTTAGCATTAAAACCGGCGAATATTGACAAAGAGGACGAATATACGTGATTCATGAGTATGTTTTTATATTTAATCTAATTCAATTGATATGGGCATTCAGCTCACACGTAGTATGTGTGTATGTATAATGACGATGAAATACCCACATACATATAGCCTCATAGGCATGTACATACATGTATAAATACATACACACATACATGTATACATACACACATAAATATATATATATATATATATATATATATATATATATATAAGTGTGTGTATGTGTAGTTCCTATCACGGAAAAGTAATGCTTCACATAATTGAGGATATATTCATAAACAAAACGCATGCGCACACGAACACAAACATATTCTTCAGTTTATTTATTGTTTTTTCTCTCTGTTTGTGGATATGAAATTCGAAATCCAACATCTGCCGATACGTTAAGATCTACGAGAAATGAATTTATTGTGACAAATGACAATATTACGTGGCACAAATACGTATACACCGGTAGATAAAAAAAAAACAATACATTCACAAAGGTGTGAGACACATCACAAAAGTCATTACAAAGAAACGCATTTACACACACTATATGCTATATATACACAGGCACACATGCACACCACAGAAAAACTCTGTCGTCCGTGATATTGTTATGAATCATATATTTTTCTTTCTCGTATTGCTTCTTTGGATTATTAGAGGGTAACATTTGGATCAAAGCGTATTATAACACAGAATACGGCTGTATTATTTGTCAGCATTGATATATAGTAGTAAATATCTTTCGTACATTTTGTGTACATAGATACGTGTATTCTGTCATACACATATATACATTTGTGCATATATGATATATTGATATATATATATATATATATA
>NC_068994.1:9409413-9410608 GCF_001194135.2 Octopus bimaculoides
TATACATATCCGCACGCAGATATACACAGACACATATATGCAGTTAGAGAGAATTTGAGATAAAAAGTAAGGGACAGAGAAGGAAGGAAATATAGTGAGGACGTTGTGTGCACATATATGTGTTTGTGAGGATATATACACTTTCGTATATTCTTTCCTAATATTCTGCAATGTTGTTGAAATGTATAATATCAAAAACATTGCAGAAACCCTACGGAAATCTCATTGATGGTATCGAAGAAGATAATGATTTTCATATGATGGTGCTGGTTAGATTTTGACGCGACAAAAGGCTACTAATTTCCTGAACTTTGAATGTAAACCTATCTAAATGCGTCTATATATCTTTCTGCTACGCAATTGTTTCGACTGTTCCAGGAAGTCCTTTGAAATTTCGGATGACGATAAAGTTAGAAACGTTTGCAATGATAGAGATTACGATTAATAGTAAACAGAATTACAACAAACATCTATTTATTTTAAATCAATTCTATTCAACATTATTCTATAAAATCCGTATTAAATTCTATAGAAAAATGCGTGTTTACTAAGAAATGAATGGAATACTGTTAACAGATTTAAAGCTGCTAACTGACACAGCCAAGTGTGTTGAAGGAATTGTACTAGTATAAAACCAATCCCTTTTTCTCTTTATAGGATATAGAAATTGTCAAGGAGTCGATAAAGTGTATATCTATCTCAGTTTGGATATGCTGACGATCTCACCCTCACAGCTTTTCATTTGTAGACAATGCTACACTCAAATATGGTCCGTTTCTCCATGTAAAACATTCTGAAGGCATGGCCTTAAAAATAGGTGGAGTAAAACAGGAATGACTAAGGGAATAGTTTGTTAGGGGCATTGTTCCGCCCAAATCAGAAACGAAGACTACAACAACGCACTAAATGTATAGGCTTTCAAATTCTTACACAATACCGGCTCCCATAGTTTGTGTAAAGCCTTTAAGCAACGGCATTTGTTCTACACTTAATAAATTTTCATCAAATCTTATGCGAATTAAGGTGTCATGCTCTACTTTCCCGTTTCTCCGTAAGGCGTACTTGAAAAATTTGATGAAAGGTTGTTCTGTAAAGAAAAACCCATGATCAGCCATTTCGACCGCTTCTATTAAACTTTCATTATATTACGAAACCATAATATGTTTTGTCCTTAAAATTTCAAAGCATGAATATA
>NC_068994.1:9410791-9414908 GCF_001194135.2 Octopus bimaculoides
ATATATATATATATATATACGACGAGATTCTTTCAGTTTCCGTCAACCTAATCCACTCAACAAGGCTTTGGTCGGCTCGAGTCTATAGTAGAAGACACTTGCGTAAGTTGTCACGCAGTGGAACTAAACCCACGACCATATAGTTGGGAAGCAAGCTTTTTTTACCACATGCAGAGAAAAAAGAAAGAAGGAGAGAGACGCAGGTGATTTGAAATCGTTTCTCTGCTAAAGATATTACTTGAAATCCTGGGAAAAATTAGCAAGGATAACGAAACAAATCGCTGCAATTCTGACATCAGACAAATGAGACGGATACTACAATATTGGAAGTGAGTTGACTGCAAAACATAATACATGTTTACGTACTATATTATTAATAATAAAATCCAATCAGGCAATCTCCATCAAAGTGTCATGACTACACTGGAGATATTGCCATGCGATTTAGTATTCGAAAAATGTGCTGTGTTGACAGTAATAAGGGGAAAAATATGAAACGTAATGAAATATAAAAATTACCTTCAGTGGAGTGATATTATTTCTATAACTGCATTGGGTATTAGGCAGAAATAGGTAAAACAGAATTAAACATAAACACGAACGTCTATGTGTTAGTTTATATATATATATATATATGTATATATATATATATATATATAGAGAGAGAGAGAGAGAGAGATAGATAGATAGATAGATAGATAGATAGATAGATAGATAGATAGATAGATAGATAGATAGATAGATATAGATAAATAGATATAGATATAGATATATAGATATAGATATATACATACATATATATGTACATACATACATATATACATATATATATATATATATATATATTCCTGTAAATAGTAGTCAATTTATCTAAGTATGTACACACACACATATCTATCTATCTATCTATCTATCTATATATATATATATATATATGGAGAGAGAGAGAGAGAGAGAGATAGAAAGAGAGAGAGAGAGATGTGTGTCTGCGTCTGTGTGTTTGTCTGCGTGTAAATTTCTGTATGTATTAATATATGTATGTATTTATGCATTTATATATGTTTTTATACATTTACGATTGTATGTATGCATCTACGTATGTACGTATGTATGTAGGCATGTATGTATGTATGTGTGTATGAATATATATCGGCTTGTCCTTGCACATATAATGCATACGATAAAACGTATATATATATTCTTCTTTGTCCGCGCGTGTGTGGGTGTGGTTACAATTGATGAGAATGTTACCATACGAAAATACAAAGTCCAGTATGTTGTTACTTGAGTTAATATCTAGGTGTTTACGAGTTGAATGATTATATAAGAAGATATATGAAATTGAATAAATGCGAAATATCCAATATTTGTCTATTATCTTGTGAATTTCAAACCAAAACATGACGTACTTCCTCCCAGATCAATTTGCACAGGGGTGAAGGGTGAATTGAATGCTAAAGGAAGTCGCTTTGATTTATATCCAGTGAATTCTGAAAAACACCATTCTTTTATTCTTTTTCATTTATACCTTTACCTGTTTCAGTCAATTGACTGCAGCCATGCTGGAGCACCGCCTTTAGTCGAGTAAATCTTTTTTCTATTCTTTTTCCTTATAACTTCATTTGATCTGGTAAATTGAGAACTTGACGTATTTATTTTAAAGGCCAGTTACTCTATACGTGAATTGTTACTGTATACGTGAATTTCTTTGCTCTATCAGTCGGGGAGGATATTCGGCAAGAAATGGAAAGAAAATTCACAACAGAAGAAACGAAAAACGAAGTAATAATGGTTACATGTTTTGGCACAAAGCCCGTAATTTCGGTTGAGGCGGAGGTATGTTAACTACATCGGCCGCGTGCTTGACTGGTACTCAGTTTAGGACACCGAAATGATGAATAGCAAGGTCAATCATGGTGGAATTTCTGGTCAGGATGCAAAGAAGGACGACACACCACTAAATATTTTATCCGGTGTATGAACAGTTATATCAACTCCCTGCCTTAATGATAATGAAGCACAAGGCCGCACATTTGGGGAAAGGGATTACATCGACCCCAGTGCGTAACTGCTACTAAATTTATCGACCCTGAAAGAATGAATGGCAAACTCGACCTCGGTGGAATTTGAACTCAGAATGTAACGGCAGAAGAAATACCGCTAAGTATTTCGCCTGGCGCACTAACGATTCTGCCCTTAATAATAATAATAATAATAATAATAATAATTTTTGCTCTAAGTACATGGCTTGAAAATGAGAGGACGGATAACATCAAACAGATTATATTCACCCGATTATATTATTGGCTTTTTTATCTTATTCAAGGACAAAAAGCAAAGTCAACATCAAGGGGTTTTCGAAATCAAAACGTTAATGGATTGTGGAAATGCATCAATGCATTTTTAAATGTTCTATTCACTCTCGAAGCTTGAAATACTTAAATGTTTTACTAAATAAAATACATGAAGAAATAGTTTGATAGAGGGTTCTGCCGAGAACGTAGACTCAAATATTTGTCTCGTAATTTAGTTTAATGATACCGTAAGAAAAGAAAGAAAAAAAAAAGATAGATTTTAATTCAGATTTTAATTCAGAAGTTACAAAAAATCGAGAAGAAATACTGAAAATAATTTTCCCGAAGCTACATTTATTTAGATGCCACACTTTCAATACTAACGGTGTCATATAAAATGAGAGGACCGAAATTTGGTTATACTTGAAGAGTCGAAATAATCGACCGTATTGCTTAAATGGCGCGTAAAGTTTCTACTTTCGTTGAATTAAAGTGAAATTTGATATGGTCGGGAACTGAAATATTTTAGCCTATGTTCTAAAACTTTTTTCAAGCATTTCTATTGTGACATGTTTTTCACAGGCCGAATTTATTTGAGTATCTCTCATTTTATCTATGTCAGGAGGATGGAAGACGTATGTAACCCCGAGAAAAAATTCCAGATCAGACTTATTCAATCTGTGGTGTTAGAGAATGTGACCAATTAATGCTTTTGGCATGCATCCTATCTAGCAATAATAGTGATATAAATTTTAGCATTTTCGAAGAAGGTTTCAGGCGAATCAATCTGGCTTGTTTCCGTTATTGATATGAGTATTTCTTTAATGTACATGCAGGTGGAATTTAAAACTGAAAAGTAGGCGCTAGCAGCATAACTAGAGGCACATTGAATTTTTGCCCGATTATTCAAAATTGCAATTACCCACGACGTAAATATTAATGATAGTATTATTACTATTATTAGTATTACGAAGTAGTTAATCAAAAAGATTGTTGTTGATAATAATATTCCGATGATAAACATGTTACTCATAATATTGATACTGATGAAATTAATATTGATTCTGATGTTGTTTATGATGATGGAAATGGTGCTGCTACTATTTATATTGTTCGTATCGAAATATTTCGCGTGAGAAAAATAGAATCATAGGAATTTGTTAAAAATATGAAATGGAAACAATAATATATTTCAGACGTTAAATAAAAGCAAAATCAAATCCTAACTGAAATTAATAATTTAAATATAACTAAGAAAATATCAACAAAAATAACAAATAATAGAAAAGGAGCTAAAACAATATTGATGTCTAGAAATGTTGGATTATTTTTAGATTTAACAAATTTAGTTGAAATTTTGAAAGCAATGGAGGGAGAGAGAAAGTGCGAAGAGAGAGTACGGTATGAAAATTAGAATAAAACAAAAAGCAGAGTGAAATCAAGTGCAAATAAGATGTGAAGAATTAGAGAGAGGAGAGAAAGTGCAACTTTAAAAAGCCGCTGCTTGATGTCTCAAGAAATTTTAGCCTCTGGTTCTAACACAAATCGCATGGTGTAATTTCATACATTAGCCTGTATGTCTGGATGATTCTGACTCGGTTAAAGTTTCCACGAGTAATTACGTGAGAGTTAATGAATATATTCTCTGTAACACAGTGAAATACACTCACACATACACACACAAACACTCATATACATAAGTATGCACACATAAACGTTTGTGCGGATATTTGCATACATGCATACATATATATATATATATATATCGCTCTCACTCTCTTTCTCTCTCTCTCTCTCTCTCTCTCTCTCTCTTTCTCTCTCTC
>NC_068994.1:9415039-9416345 GCF_001194135.2 Octopus bimaculoides
TATATATATATATATATTCACGGAGAAGGATATAGATAGATAGATAGATAGATAGATAGATAGATAGATAGATAGATAGAAAGATAGATAGATAGATAGATAGATAGATAGATAGATAGATAGAAAGATAGATAGATAGATAGATAGATAGATAGATAGATGGATAGATAGATAGAAAAATAGATGGTTAGGTAGACGATAGATACTTACATGCATATTTATATATATAGTGATGTACATAAGCATATATATATGTGTGTGTATGTTTGAGTATTTTACATATATATATATATATATATGTATATCAGTGGCGGGGGTAGTGAGTGCGAGGGTGCGTGTGTGAGTGTATTTGTAAATATGTATGAAATGATTATATTTTGCAAATTCAAGAAATCTGAACTTAATATAGATGTGCGTTAATGGTGGGAATCAACGCTTCGATTGCGCTATATTAGTTTTTGCGGTCACCGGGCATTCAGAAACTCTTTCTCTCTCTCCATTATATAGAAAATTATGAAATCTAATTGTCAAAGTCTTTTAAATCAGATTGCTGAAATTTATTTGGCATAAATCCTCACGCAGAATATGTAAGTTATATATACATATATATATTACCATTTTTTTAATGTTGATTTTAACTGAAAGAGTAAAACGAGTAATTCTAAACTTTGCAATTACTGAATGCCTGTGTTTAATACTTGGTAATGCATGCTTTGGAAGATTTTCCTTTTGATTCAGTTTTCGTAAGTTCCGACAGATTCTCACAGTATGACCAACTACGTCACACAAACCACTTCTGTTCCTGATCTAATGATGAGTAAATGCCGTCAAATGTGTGTGCCAAAAGCAGAACTCTAAATCGGATATTTTATATACATGCTTCATCCATGATTATGTACAGACACACATACAAACGCAAATACAAATGCACGTACACACAAATATGCACGTGAGCACGCACGCACGCATACACACACGAATACACACATACACACACGAATACGCACACGCGAAAAATACATTGATTGAGTGGAACAGATATGGAGACGTAAATGCAGATATATGTTTCTGTGTCTACATTTCGCTTATTGTTGCATCTCTCCAGCTGTGCAACGACCATCGTCTTGTGCATACAGGAAATTAAATTCATGTTTGCATGTCCCCATATCTGTATCGAGCAAATAAATAGAGACCTCCGCTTGAAAAGATATTGAAGTGCATCACTTTTGTGGTAACCAATGGTTTGTCGCCAAATATGCTTATTTGCCTATGTATACACACACACACACACACACACACACACACA
>NC_068994.1:9416688-9423734 GCF_001194135.2 Octopus bimaculoides
TATATATATATATATATATATATATATATATATATAGAGAGAGAGAGAGAGAGAGAGAGAGAGAGTGAGATAGATAGATACATACATACATACATACATGCATACATACCTACATACATACAAAAACGAAAAATGTCAGTTCATTAGGGCTGTTTCTTACGCAATTTGTTTGATGAGTACATTGCATCATAGAGAAAAATACGTATTCATCCATTTACTTCCAAAACGATAGAACATCCATGCATGGAATAGGAATGCAGCTAAATTCCAGTCGAAACTGGCCTTGAATAGAAGAAATCAGAGCCATTAGAGAGGTGGAAGTGTATTAGGAATTTAGTTAGTGAGTGGGCGTGAGATGGGATTTATAGTGACCGACCTAGCTATTGGCCAGTCAGGATGTAAATCGGAGACAATTGAGTGGTATCAACGACTAAAGATGAAGTGTAGGTAATAATATATGTATTTGTTTGTGTGCTTTACTGTTATTCGTTAAATAGATAGATAAATAACTGGCGGATAATTTGGGGCAGAGGGAATAGAGGCAATAAAGTACAGATACGGGGGCAGCATACCCTTGTTAAAGAGTTCGATTCGAAGTGAGGTGGGGGGAGATATTGTTCAGATTTTAGGGTAAAGCAGGAGATGGTTGTTATGGAGAATAAAGAGGGCTCCTAAGTGATTCATCCATCGGGAGGCGGGCAGGTCGTAATGAAATGTCGAATGATGTGATTTGTTAAAATATGTCTTAATTAGTTCATCAATATTTAGACATTACATTGTGTTTCAATTTGTTCCCGGAACGAACTGATTCGTTACAATATATGCTGCATTTTATGAATTCAAAGTTATGTACCAACTAGATGTATAACGGAAACAAGCAGTTCTTAACGGTAGAGTGGCTGCATGTCTTCGGAATCTATGTTTTTAACTTCTTTGTGTAAATGGATATTTTAATATTTTGCCGTGAGAATTTCAAAGAGTCATAAACATATGCATTATTGCAAGAGGGAATATTTCACAAAATTGCCGTTCCAATCGAAACACTTATGAGATAAATTGTATTGAAACTATACAATAAATATTTTATTCCACCAAAGGACCTGCGGGGAATGAAAATGTATGCAAAGAATCTAAATTACTGTTGTTTTGTTACGTTGGTGGAGTTTCTGATTTCTGCAAGGTTCAACCGCTAAAATGTTAATGGACGTCCCATAATAATGGAATTATCATATCGATACAGGTTTCGTAATTGTATCACACGAATATTATGAATACTTTAGCCGATAAATAGTTAGTGTGCGAAAGCAATTCGTGTCAAAAGTTGAATTTCAGTTAGCTACATTTTCAATGTTTTAATTTTTAACGGTATCTTTGTCCTTATTTGTAGAATCAAATTATGAAGACGACGAATTATATGAATTATAAAATACGGGCGACGAGTTGGCAGAAACGTTAGCACGCCGGGCGAAATGCTTAGCGGTATTTCGTCTGCCGTTACGTTCTGACTTAAAATTCCGCCGAGGTCGACTTTGCCTTTCATCCTTTCGGGGTCGATAAATTAAGTACCAGTATTTACGCACTGGGATCGATGTAATCGACTTAATCCCTTTGTCTGTCCTTGTTTGTTCCATCTATGTTTAGCCCCTTGTGGGCAATAAAGAAATAATAAATTGTAAAAGCGGATTTTATAAATATCATTAAATACATATAGTAATATATATGCCTTGTGTATTTTCCGTTGACTGTAATGGCATAGCGGAGTATGTAAATTCTCATGCTGTTGGTCTTAAAATAGTTATTGCGTTATAAGTTCGTTCAGAGCTGTCTCTCTTAGGTACGTCTCATTGAAGCTTCAAATATCGATGTCTAG
The DNA here is from genome assembly GCF_001194135.2 of Octopus bimaculoides. NCBI lineage: Eukaryota > Metazoa > Mollusca > Cephalopoda > Octopoda > Octopodidae > Octopus > Octopus bimaculoides. The sequence goes on from NC_068994.1 coordinate 9,418,559, forward strand.
GATTCCTAATAGATGGTAACCCTGAGCGAACCGGATGTTTTCACATCTCTTTACAGTGAGAAAGAAATATTCTCCACGGTAACTGCAATGCATTTTGTCTTCTAGTTTTTGAAATATGTCACAAAGATGTTGCAACTAACTTACATTTTGCTTATGACTGAACACTACTTAGCACTGACATTTCGTAATATATATATATATATAACTTGTTTCAGTTTCCGTCTAACAAATTCGCTCACAATGTTTTAGTCAAACCCAAGCCATACTAGAAGATACTTGGCTTGTGCCACGTAATGGGGCTCAACCACGAATATGATGCAGTTGGGAAGCAAGTTTCTCACCACATGCATGCATGTGTGTGTATGTGTATGTGCGTGTGCGTGTATGCGTGTATGCGCTTGCGAGCGCATGTGGAGGTGTGCAGCTGTATAACTCTATGTATACACAAACGTGTGTATTCAGACACCATTCTTATTTGCATATCTTTTACGTCTCTTTAGTCATTACTTGAATGACAATGTGCATTTTTACGCAATGTTTTGTTTATTCCATATTCCCTTATTGTGTTTATCATTAAAACAGGTTATTCAATAGATAGACGTTTGGAAATTACAATTTAGTGGAAACGTATTCGAAGGCAATTATCCTAATATATATACACACATATTCTCCGTTCGTCGTATCTTGTACCAAACTTATGAAGCCTTAAGATATGGAACACTGTTTACAGGAGGTTGTTGTTTACTTTATGTTATTCCCTCGAGTAATTACCAAATATACCATTCATACATTTGCTTGGCTATCTTTCTTTCAAATAATTTCTAACTAATCTACAGTAAAGTTAAGTGTAACGTCGGCGACAATGACCATGATAGTACTGCCAACATGAGCCGGAATTCTTTTAACGATTGTTGGAAAAGCAACACGAATTGCTACCACTACTGCTACTACTACTACTACTACTACTACTACTACTACTACTACTACTAATAATAATAATAATAATAATAATAATAATAATAATAATATTAAGAAGAAGGAGAAGAAGAAGAAGAAGAAGAAGAAGAAGAAGAAGAAGAAGAAGAAGAAGAAGAAGAAGAAGAAGAAGAAGAAGTGAATTTAGCTTAATTCCTGAATTATGTCATGCTAATGAGTTCAAAAGCTGGATGAAATAATACTGTTTACGAATATCAGCGATTTTACCATCTTTATTTCATGAGAACGAAGAACAAATGAAATAATTATACAGAAATATATGTATGCTCTTCACTTTTTATATACACTCTTCTACAGTGTAACTACGTTCTGGTAAATATCCATGAAATCCGTATCTAAAAATATTTTAAAATGTAGAATATACAGATTTAACGAGAAGAGGTTTAGAAAAATGAAAATGAGGATTTTATTCAAAAATAAGCACAGAAAAAAAAAAGACATTCTTCATTTTCCTGTAGGAGATCTGCTGGATTACGAGGCGCCTGACGGGCACCATAACAGGATAATGGCATCGTAAAATATTTATTCTTTGATAGATTAGTAGCAACCATACGTGTGCTTGTATCGGTTGAAAATCGAAAGCGCGTTCTGATCATTCTACACTGAATTATACGCTAGGTCAAAAGCAACTCTGTTAACTACACCTGTTTAATTCTTTAGGTATATGATGAATGTATAATTTTCAACGAGGATTCAACCAATACAAAAGTCTGCATCTGTCACTGAAGGAGACATTGGAAAGAAATTGCTGACTGTTTTAATTCCGTGTCTACTACACAACACATGACAACAGTATTCATGGCACCAGTTTATGATCAAAATATTTAGAAACACACGCTCAAACACGCGCACAGTTATATATCTAGATATACACATGATATACATTCACGCAATGCACATAAAACAAATCACAACTGTATGTGTGTATTTAATGATATTCATACATACTCATATTCTCTCCCTTTCTCTCTCTCTCTCTCTCTCTCTCCGTATATCTCGAACACACACACACACACACACATATATCATAAGCACGCACACACGTATACATATATATATATATATATATATATATATATATATATATATATATACATATATACATATATATGCTTGTATACATAGTGATAGTGATATTATTTAGTTATTGAGCCCCAGCTTGAAATTGTGTGTTGAAGATTTTTTTTATAACGAGATTAAATTTATATATTAATTTCCTAGAATCCATATCCATATATCAAATCGCGTGACCTTAATATTATATATTGGATGCCGGCGATGAATGACACAGTGTGTAACTTGATACTTATTTTTATTTATTTTTATTTTTTTCATTTTTTCGATATTCAAAAAATATGAATATCAAATATATTTTATATGAATCCTGAGGTAAGTTTAGTTGTCAGAATAATACCATGCCGTGAAGTGGAAGGGATGTGTAGCCAACCTCTCATACACAGCGACACTATGGACCTAGAAATCTCTTTTGTCATTTACATATGTGTGTGTGTGTGTGTTTGTGTGTGCGTACGCGCTTTCTGCTGAATAATCTGTAAAGGCAACGGTGACACAATATCATATATCTTAGACGGCTGAATCTAAATGATATCAGCTTTTCGCAATCGAGCAATTTATCAGCTTTTAACGTTTGAAATTCTTTACAACTGTTGTTCACAACTAACTACACACGTTCTGTCCTCGTTCTAGAGATATCTGCATCCATCATTATCATTATCATTGAGTATTTTGCAATTCATAGCAAAACGACAAACATCATGATTAATTATTCTTCTCCGAGAGTTACACACTCTCGATTTTACTGACAGGAATTTCTAGGCAAACATACAGTTTCTCAGTTACATTGCAATACGGCTTCTCTCATCGTATATATTGCTCTTCATTCCTTGAATAGTTATCAATAATTAGCACGTTGTCTGCTATTATTTCAGGTACGCTGCACCAACGTCTGTAACATCCACTGTGTTTTCTTTCATATTCTTCGGAGCTTATATAGAAAACGTGATTTAAGCGGTCATGTTCGTTTCGACCTCGAAAACTTGAAAATTAGTACGATAAAGGAAAGTATCTTTCAGTTTCCATCTACCAAATCCACTCACAAGGCTTTGGTTGGCCCGAGGCTATAGTAGAAGATACTTGCCCAAGGTGCCACGCAGTGGGACTGAACCTGGAGCCATGTGGTTGTTAAGCAAGCTACTTACCACACAGCTACGCCTGCGCCATATACTTATAAATAAATATTAAGTTATGAAACCTCATACATGCGCTCGCGCACAGACACATGCGTATGTTCGTATATGTATACACATATATTCTTCACCCCATAAGAATATAAAAATTTGGAGGTACACAAAAAATATATTTTTAACGTTGACACTCAAAGTAAATAAATCTATATCTAATAGCGTGTAAAACATTGATTCCACTCTCTGCTAAATACAAATTTTCTAACATGGGTGGAGAAAAGTCAACGGGTTGTCTTGGTATAATGGCAGAACGTCTTTGATATTCAGATATGATTCTCCGAGTCCACCAGGTAGCCTTCGACTTTTGTCATTCAGGCTTTTAAACTCAATATTGTGAACGTAAGTATATGGGAATGTGAGCAGTTAATTTTCGTTCTCTAGATATTTTCCATTATATATACAATATTCAAAGGAAAATTGAATAACAAATAAATATTTTTTCCACTCCTAGCATGAGATTTCGTAATATTAAAAGAAAGCATATATAATTTTTTTAGCAGATTTCATGACTGCTGCTAGGAACAACAAGTGGCTAGTCTTCAATCCGTGATTTGTCCGACGTATAATAAAAATCACGTTCACCCAGACTGTAATAGTATTTTTGTGTGTCTCCAGTGAGAGAAACACTATCTCGCCACATACGTTTCAACCGGGTCATAGGCTCACTGTAGAGAGCTACGTGAAGCTGCTGGAGACAGTATTCAAACTGCAAAACATTTTGTACATCAACAAAGGACACGTCTGAAACAGCTGTAGTGAACACCATCTCATCTGTGTTATAGTGTCTATATATCTATATATCTATGTGTACAGACAAGTGTACACACACATATATATATATATACTAATATATACTTTTGTTATTTACACCACCTGTCCTCGTCTGTTGTTATTATTTGTATATTCTCCCATATATATATATATATATGTGTGTGTGTGTGTGTGTATGTGTGTGTGTCTGTGTGTCTCTGTGTGTATACATGTGTACATATGTATATACGCATATGTATATTTGAGAGTGTGTGTGCATAAAAATTTGCTTCCAGGAAACATGCCAGAACCATTTATCTAACTTCGTAATACCTTCAGGAAGACAGAATTAATAGTACGTCTTTACCGAATGACTTGAAGGATAAACGAAAAGAAAAAATATATATATATTTGGAAAATCATAAAAAAATGTCACATTGCATGGTTAATTTACTTTAGTGGTTTATCCAAGGTACATCTTAGTGTTTTACATGCGATTTTTCCATCCTCCTTCTCCTCTTCTTGTTTAAACTCCCAGACTGTATTTAATGGAAAGGTTTCACTAAGCTAAACAGCATAAACAGCATGCGCTTTCCTACCTTAATGTGCGCTTACACACACACACACTTCCACACGCACACGTCCACACATATGCATATATATGTATATATATACACGCTTGTGTGTAGTTGTATGTATATATACAACATCAGTTTTTGTGTGAGCGTATGTGTATTTACGTTTATGTTTGTATTCCTGAGTTTGTGTGTCCTTGCATCTTTTTATCAAAGTATATACACACGCATTCAAGTAAGAATGCATATAAGTACGCAGCACCCACACGCTGGAAGTGATATATATATATATATATATATATACAAGAATAAGGGCAGGGAATCGTCAATTAATAATAGAATTAATAATTAACAATTTTGCCAAGTAGTTCAGTATGAAAAAACCTTTATCGGTAAAACCATTTATCATCATAAATATACAGGGATTAGCATTGAGTTGCTTCTCCAACATACTAAAGACTTGTTTTGTTTACGCTTTTCCCTCCGGTTTTTTTGTTCTATGTGTGCCATAAATATCGCCATCCGTTTAGAGAAAAATTTGTAGTTTAGAATCAGTAGTTCTTTGACTGCTATTTCTAAATTTTCAGTATG
>NC_068994.1:9423997-9424504 GCF_001194135.2 Octopus bimaculoides
TGTGTGTGTGTGTGTGTGTGTGTGTGTGTGTGTGTGTGTGTGTGTGTGTATATATATATATTAAGAAGCAAATAAATCCGAGACTAAGAAAATGAGATGAGTATAAATAAAAAATCAAATAGGGGAGTTTTCGAAGACAAAAAAAAAACAATCAAAATATAACAGACATAGAGAAATAAAAACTAAACATAACAAAACAGTATGTGTGAAATATAATCATACAGAACTCCAGATTAATATATATTGAGGAATATATAGGTTCATAAGTGTTGTTTAGCTGTACGGAATAACTTTTCTTTTAGATGTAGCTGGCGTTTCAACGATGCATTCTATATTACCTTATGCATATTTATTCACATATCCACCTATACAAAAACATCGATATACAAGTATTTACATACTCATAGATGCACATAATACGGACATGTATATATGGGTCATATCGTCACCTACTTTTCTTACGTATATACATCAATACATATATATATATACATATATATATATATA
>NC_068994.1:9425329-9430363 GCF_001194135.2 Octopus bimaculoides
ATTTATATCATTTATACTATTCCTATGACCGATAAAGGATTATATTAAATTGTGCATTGTGTATACTTATTCATTTAGTTTATTTACTAGTTCCTATATTGAGGCCACGCAGCAGACTATAATTCGAGTGTTTAGCGGAGCATGTTAACTCCAGTTTATGTTCAATGTTACGACATATTTTATCAAGGCGTATTTCTTCCACCATTGCTATGGTATATCTTCATTATGTATACTACATAACTGTAAGCACATCCTTAAAAACGTTTGCACGCACACACATAGATACACGCTCACCAACACTCTTTCTAGAACGCGCAAATACATATACATACACGCGCACGCACGCACGTACGCATGCACACACACACGCAAAATTTTACTTTCGGTATTAATCAACACAATTCTCTAGAAGGTATTTGGGGAAGTTCGTACTCAGTAGAATATGATTAGGAAGCGAAACTTTTTAACTATGACGTTATGCATGAACCTATATTTCTGATATGACACGTGGGATGCTGTTAGCTCAATAAACGTAGACCAAAGACCTACTAAAATTTTTTTCTCAAAACTTAAATTTCACAGACACAAATGAGGACCACAGAAAGTATTACACATATATATTATTGTTTGTTAAAAGAATATTTCGTAAAAAAATCCTCTTCTTCTTCTTCTTCTTCTTCTTCTTCTTATTATTATTATTATTATTATTATTATTATTATTATTATTATTATTATTATTATTATTATTATTATTATTATTATCACCATCATCATTGTCGTCATAATAATAATAATAATAATCATCATCATCATCATCATATATCATCATCATCATCATCATCGTCATCATCATCATCATCATCATCATTCTTATTAGAGTAATTGTTGATGTTCTTCTGAAATTTATTTATATTAGTTTACTACACTTTGGGTAAAAATTTATAATGAAATATTGATATCCAATAAAACCATTCTCACAAATGTTAATGCATGAAAACAAAATGAAATATGCAATAATATCTTGGATCAATCTCAAGTTAATACCCTCAACGAAATATTTGTATAAATAATTTACTCTAAAAAAGCTGCAGCGAAGTATTATAAGCTTATGCAGGGACAATTACACGTATTCGGTATTACGTACAGGAGGTGAAAACACTCATAAAGCGAAAGGAAACGATTAGTTGTGTCACTACGATAAACACATTATTTTTATGTGTAAATTATATTCATGTAGTCGTATCTATAAGTTTATATGTAGTCGTATGACATTATTCAATGTCATACAAGCAGGTAAATCTTATATACATACATACATATCTATCTGTATCTTTCTCATTCTCTCTGTTTCTCTCTCTCTCTCACCCTCACTTCCCCCCTCTCTCTCTCTCTATATATATATATATATATATATATATGTATGTTTATGTGTGTGTGTAAAAGAGTGTGTATGCATATTCCCTAGCTGTATTTATACATTCTTAATGATTTATCTACAAAAAACATGAGATTGATAGATAAGCATATATATATATATATATATATATAGAGAGAGAGAGAGAGAGAGAGAGAGAGAGAGAGAGAAAGAGTGAGATGTGTGCGTGTGTGTATTTCTGTAAGTGTGTTCTGTGTGTGTGTTTATGTGTTTATTCGACCTGTTACTTAGATAGGAAACGAAGCTCTAGGGCTATTGGATAAATGATGCTATTACCATTATCCAAATCATTTTAATATCATCTACACTCTACTTATTCCACTAATGCGTTGGGAAAGGTTATGAACTTCATAAAATCACGATAGGCAATTTCGTAGACGAAAGAGACAGAAAAAAAATACTCCACTGAAAGTCATTTTCTCTTCCAGAGACATTGCCATAGCTTCATGGAAATATATACGAAAAAAAGAAAAAAAATAGATGCTTGCAAAAGAAATAATCCCTAAGTGAGGAAGAAGCAGATAAATGCGTTTTGGGGGATGTGTGTGGTATTAATATTTGATTTATGCTTACCATTGTACAGTTACGTTGTTTTTTCTTAGTTATATGCAGAGAAGAAAAATGACCTGGGTATAATTAATGCTCAGCTGAAAATACAGTACGGCGCCATGTGAAGATTCGTAAGAATACTTGTAAAATCTATTCGTGACGTGCACGTGGAACTTCGAAAACGATGGATCGACTATTCGTTCGCGATTGTATAATTTAAACGTTCCTTTTTTGCCTGCGACATGCAAGTTTGTATAAGCGTTCAGTTATCCTACGCTTCAACATACCGACACATTCCGTGTGATACAGTAAGACACACTCACGTACGGAAACACAAGTATCCGTTAGTGTGTGTGTGCATTTATATATATATATATATATATATATATATATATATATATGCACGCCAGCCTAATTTAATTCGTGCTTAGTCGAAAGACATCTGTTGTTATGTCCTGCTATTATTTTTATTGTATTTGTGTAACATCGTCGGTTTTTTTTCCGTCCATCTTTTGTATTCATTCGCTGATTTCTTCCACGGAATCCAATGCTCTTAGCTTAGTTTTCCCTTGGGACTGGCCAGATTGGAGCAATCTCAAGTATAATCAGCCGTAATTGCGAAAATAATCTTGTACTGGACTGAGGAAATAAAACTTTGAATGACCCATCCTTGTTTTGTTTGTATCGTCGATCTGGGTGTTTTGTTGTCCCATTTTTGTATCATCTAACTGTTCGGATGATTTGCGTTCTTGTTCCAACTTGTATTTTATGTATATACATATAAACGAGCGGGTACTGACAAGGTTTTGACTTTAGGTGAAACATAATACCCTCTCAGATTCACATAATTATTTGGATCATATTTCCCCATATAATGGAACAGCTCGTTGCATTGTAGAAGAAACTATTGCGTTTTAAATTGATTCTGGCAGTCAAGAAAGTGTAAAGGCTCTATTATGTGATGGCACTGAGTAAACACTCGTCATTTAGGAGGGGTAATTAAGATAATTGAATTATACTTAAATAAACAACTTCGGCGGATGATATGCCTGATACATACAGATGAGCTTCCGTTTCGACATGTATTTGAAACAATAGATGGTAAAACAACACGACCACGAACATCAAAATGGTTAATTGACAATAAAATTAAAGAGGTAATGAACTTAAAAATAATGAAATTTTCTCCTGTAAAAACTAAATTGCGCTATTAAAAGTCTTAGGCTCAGATGAAAAATATCCGCATGAAATGTGTCTCACCAATGAGACTTGGTTTGTTTCTGAGAAATTAACAGCAAGAACACCTGGTAAAATCTATCATGCAAGGTGGGTAACAGGTGCAAACAGAATTCTTCGCATATATGTTTCGGAAAAAAATCCCCTAAAGAATATTATCGATCTTGTTAAAATGATAACGCAGGTTTATGCTCCAAGCTGGTTTTGGATTAAATCTCACCCAAAGTTAAATGAAGGAGCTAATCATTTTTGGTATATGGCACATCTAATGCAAGATATGAACCAAGCTCATAAAGAAGTTATGGAAAAATTGTTAAAAATTAATTCGCATTTTGCCGATCCGGTGAATATTTTACTGATTATGACGAATGATAGAAGAAGACAAATTAGGGAAGTGGTAATTCAACAAATTATTAAAGCGAAAAACGTCTCCCCGAATGCCCTGTGAAGAATTAAGAAATTTCAAACTACTAAACAAAATTAATTTTGAAGCACAGCATTTATGTTGATTTGATTAACTGGGAAAATGAAGTTATAACATCCCCTCCAGTTTTACGGAAGCTTTACAAATGTTGGTATTCTTAAAGCTCATTTAGGACCATTAACAGCAATACTTCTTCCCTGATGCTATCAGTTCAGTGACAAAAGCTTCTGTCGTCAGAATAGGCTACGAAAATAGGCACAAATTCGTATTAGATGCAAAGAAATGAAGATACTTCAAATAGTAAATACTACTAATACGTCTGTCATGGCGTTCGCTGTTCATGCATTTCGTTCATTGCATATCATAATAGTCATGAAGAATTTACATTGTTTATATATATATGAAAAGTTATATAGGTGATATTTAACCAGTACAAATTTAATAGCATTAAAACAAGTTCCTTAAACCAGTTCCTTAAATTTTCTATATTCTAAAGACAGAATTAAGGGAAAGTGTATATGCGAGGGTTAGGGGTCGAGTACTTTTTAAAAATTGTTAATTTATGTGTCGAACCAGAATGAATACCAACAAATGTGTAGAATCAAAATATAAGATTTCGACCACCATTATATATGTATTATGTATGCATGTGCACGCGCTCGCGTATGTGTTGGGGGTACATACGAACATCTCGGGCTTGCAATGATAGAGCAATGAAGTACAGTGATTTTAAATTGTATTGTAAAGATTCAAGCTTCGTTTCAATCCTAGGCGATAACTTTTTGCTTAATAATTGTTTTTTAGCACACATATTTGTGATTATGTTTCACATTTTGTCACCAAACATAATTATTATTTAAAATTTTATGATCAGCGATGAATTATGTTTAATCGTTAAGTATTTCCTTTTAATTAATCATAAAATATTTATTAATATTTTAGTTATCTCTTAATTAGTAATTCAATCTGCAATACGTTTTAATGCCTCGTTAAAAATTCTCTTTTCAATTATTCAATGCAGCACTTTCGTATTATAAGATTCCAACAGCTGGTTGATCAATCATTTGTCAATCTACTCATTCACAATGTAATTCTTTCTCCTTCATTTTCTTCTCCCCCTCTTCCTTCTCCTTCTTTTTCTTCTCCTTCTCCTTCTTTTTCTTCTCCTTCTCCTTCTTCATTCTTTTTTAATTGTCCATCTTCCACGTCAATATTGCTTAACTGACAATGTCAAAGCCTTTCTTTCGTATATTTAATCTTGCATACCTACTCATATGAAAAGGAAACTGAGCGACAGCATCTTGCCAAAATAGCCAAAATATTTAAACGGAGGAAAGAACATTGATTGCAAAACACTAAATATTATCCAGATAATATATTAGCGAATGGA
>NC_068994.1:9430865-9432987 GCF_001194135.2 Octopus bimaculoides
TATATATATATATATATATATATATATTGATTTGAAAAACAATTTCTGGGGTTCATACGCTGACGGCAGTGCTCTACCACGGTTGCAGTCTCGTGACAGAGACCATCAAGAGACCTAAGATAAAATATCCTCGCTACTCCGTTATAAGCATGTCCAAACAGCACTATCCGAAAACAAGTCATTTTTTACCTTGCCTATGTTACAATGTTGCGTTTTACACAGTGCATATAATAAACCTTTATCGCACACCCCACAATATCTCTTTTCGGGTTTACTGCCATATACAGAAATGCTCTTAGTCAATAACCTTGCGCCATCTTGCACTCATTTTCGGTATTTTCTTGTATCGAAGAAACGATACATGGCTATTATCCCCAGACGAAACTAGTTCGATCGTTTTTCATTTCAAATTAACGAAAATATCGTGAATAAGAACGGCACGCATTTACACACCAAGAATTATGACGGCCAGTAGTTATGATAAATAAACTTCAACAGGGATCACGAATGGGAACAAGACTTGTACCACAATGTAACCTATTTTTTAAAAATTCATTTGAACGATAACTATTATACTGTATTATGAACATAATCTTTCGAGTCTATATCTTAAACACTATACAGTATAGCTTAAACAGTGCTATAACATATTGCATAGATAACATCATGAAAATTTCATTTACCAACATTATATACGGTATCAGCTGAGAACAATGTGTAAATATGGCCATGAAAGACACGGGGGAAAACTCCAGAATATCAGCTTATTCAATGAATTAGTAACTGTATGCTGTGAAATGAGAGATTAGCAGTAGTATGGAATTCGTTAAGGTGTTTAGTGAGGTAGTGTATAGAAGGATCGCTTCGTAACTGTCAATGGTTTTTCCATAAAAATTAAGAGAGGCTTGTCATATCAATAGCAATATATATGTCAGAATATCGGTATAGCATTAATTAAATTCTCCCGCTTCTGATTTGCGACTGTCCGTTCCTAATTAATGGCCGTTTCAATTATTTTTCTCTCTTAAGCTGCAAATTTTATTTAAAGGGAGTTCCGTTTCATAGGAGACATCAAACGTATTTACTATATTATCAGATAGAAATACAAGTGGTTTACAGTATGCTTTCTTCAGCCGATATACTGTTTCATCCAAGATTAACGTATGGTACTCATTTCTAAATGAAGAACAAATAACTGGAATGAGAACGAGTCATAACTTAATAGGGCGAATATTTGCTAGAAATGGAAAGGAAATCACCTCTAAACTAGTACTTGGTACGCAAATTTGTACCAATAAACAAAAATATAACCGGTAAAGTGATTGTAAATATGATAAAACAAAGGGCAGTACACGTTCGCACGTTAGTTAACTCATCAATATCTCAGCCAGGCCTATCAATATATAAACGTATCGAATCTTGAGATAAATTTTAAATGCAAAGATTTATAGGTGTTGAACGGCCCCTTTTCATTTCAGCTATAATTTCCGGCAACAAGTTATACGGAATCCTGTTTTTGATCGACAGGAAACTATTCAGGAAATTAATGGTAGTATTCTGTTGAATGGAAAAATTACACCTCCGAGTGATATGAAAATATAATATTATTGGCTTAAAAAATATGGAGTGACAACTTATTTCAAAAAGTCTAATAGTGCAATTCTGTTCTTCCAATCCAACGAGAATTTAATTTGCTTCATGAGGTTTCAAAATGGTTAGGAGAAAAAAAATCCTATAAAAAACATGATGAATACTGATGCAGTCGTAATTGATTGACAGAAAAAGCAATAGTGTGTTACTGCAACACCCATTACTTTTCCCTAAAATTTACTGCTAATATATCTGCCGCAGTACTACTGTTTGCAACACTGTTTGCGGCAATTCTTTTAAAAAATAAAAGTGAGTCAATAAACTACTATTTAAAAAATACAAAGCTAGATGCTGAAGGGGTTAATATATCTATTGCATTCTAATGAATGAAATTCTCCGATCCATACTTTTAATTCGTCTCGAAATTAGCATCTTTATTTCACTAGTGCCTTTTTAATACGAAACGAAGTATATCTTGTGGCTACATCTTGGAGATATACAATATTAGGTCTAGCTTAATTAAATTATTCAA
>NC_068994.1:9433300-9437528 GCF_001194135.2 Octopus bimaculoides
GTGTGTGTGTGTGTGTGTGTGTGTGTGTGTGGGTGTGTGTGTGTGCGTGTATGCGTTCGTCTAAAACAATGTTTTAACTGATTTAAACTTCTTTAAACAAACAATAACTCGCCCTAAGACGTATTTCTATAACATTCATAAATTCTTAATATTTCAAACAATAAAAGCAGTCGTTTATATTGCCACTCAGCAAGTTTAGGTAGTAAACAAATATATTTAATTAGTTAAATTTTGTAACGGAAATTCCTTCGTAGGAGATATAACGAAAACTTAAAGGTAGATGTATACTCGTTTTTCTATATATGTGTATCACTATATAACATGTCTGTATATACAAATATACATATACATATGAATATAAATATATGTGTATTTGTATGTGTAAACACGATTGTATATATAAATATATATGTATTCATATATATATATATGTATTCATATATATATATATATATATATATATATATAGAGAGAGAGAGAGAGAGAGAGAGAGAGAGAGAGACACACATACATGTATATGAACACACACTCATACATATATATGCATACACACATACATACTTACATACACGTGCATACACAAGCACACAGGAAAAGACAAATGGGAACGTAGCTCCAATAACGTAGAAATTCAGCATCCATTGACGAGGTTGCTAAAGCAATGTTCTAAGAAAAGCAATAAATGAGTGGACAGTGAACCGGTGATGTGTTATATGATAAGGCATTAAGACAATATGGCTCTCCCCAAACACGAAACATTCTTCTTGCACACACGAATTCACATAAACAATCTTGCAAACCCGATACAAAATCTAAGTAATTATATATATACATATATATATATATATATACATGTGTGTGTCTGTGTAAATATATATATATATATATATATATATATATATATTTGTTCATATGATGATATCTCCACAATGTGTTGATGATGAGAAAAACATGTAGTAATCGCTACCAATATAGCAAGATATTTCTCCGCAAAAAGTCTAAAGTAGACTCCTTGAGGATCATACTCCTTGGTTATATATCCAAAATTTTAAATTTAAAAGAGAGTTTTGACGCTGATATCCATTATTATTGAAATTTATTCCTATGTCAACATTTCTGTATAAGGCTATATATTTAACTGTAAATTCAGCTTATTTAAATATTTTATTAATCACTAATTAAATAATATTTATAAATGTGCTCTACCAAACATATATATTTTAAATTATGTCAGGAAGGTACGCATGCTGTTCACAAAAATGAATCAGGAAACAAAATATTTGTCGTGCAATTCCATGTGTGGAGAATATACGCATGTTTTAATGCATTAATCTCTGAATTATTCATATATTCCAAGTAATTAAGACAAATTCCTCGCAGTAGTAAATAGAATTTTCGATTGCGTTTCCATCTAAATGATGGAAACGCAATATGTCTTTTTTGTTTGTATTTATTACGCGCCACGCATGTAACTCTAGAATTACAGCATTCATACCGATTCCTATCGGTAGCAATTTTCTAGAATTTCGCACTCCCTATACAAATCAGGTTCACAAGTCATAAATACACTTCAACATTAAATCTCTTGTGCTCAACAGGCCCTAGTGTATGTCAAATTAAATAAACGCAAATTAAGGAAGAAATAGATCCTATCACCTTCAAACGATTTCTGGACGAATTTCTTCGAGGAATACCATATCAATGAAGAAAATCTCCCTACTTGAATGACGTCTGGTACCACAAAACCGGATTTAAAATTGGTTGTGTTACAAAGTTTTAAATTGGTTGTGTTACAAAGGCCGATTTTTTGTCGAAGCATATCAGAGTTTATTTAAGTATAATTCTTAATTGCCAGAGATTTAACTATCGTAGCTTTTGATATTTCGGAATAAATCATAGCTGATCAGCACGGAAAATGATATCTCAACCGTGTTCATTTGTGTATTCGAAATTTATTCTAACAATACATTGTGCATTGTGGTATTTATATTACCAAGTAAATAATGATATGTGTCAAATGTTACTGCTTTTCTACAAATCTAATTACAACCTTCCCGGATGCATGCCACAACGATGTCTTGACCATACAATTATAAATGGTCAAAATAACTGAGGGTGGAAAAATATAGTATTCTTGGTATACCATACATTGATCCCAATGAAAAGCAACGGCCTGTCTTCACTGAATGTTTGGCATTGAATTCCTGGACACCACTATTTGCAGAAAGTGTACGAGTTTGTAAGGCACGCAAATCAATGCAACTTTGATGACAGACTTTCAAATAGTGACTATCCATTTTTATTGAAAGAGATTGTATCAGATGCATGTAAACCAATATGGTTGTTTTCAAAAGATTTTACTTATGGAGGTGAAGTCTTGCTAGTAATTCAAGCTGGGCGAATGATCACAAGGAAACTAGTTATTTGATTCGACGTGTCAAAAATGTTCTTCTATGTTAATGACCATTTCTTACAAAAATAGAGCCACAACAACAGTGAAGGCATTAACAGTTAATGCTACCATTCGATTTATGAATATAATTAAAGGACTATTCAAAGATTGGAAATGACATAATAGGAATTCGTAAATCCAGCCCAAGGCTTGAGCGGTATTGTTTAAATATAATATGAAATGGCATTCTACTGATATGAAGTTTGGAATACCCGCTGGTAATAACTCATCAATTACTTAAATATAAAGATGAAAGCGTTGTCTTAATATAAGAAACGAGTGACATGGATGGTTGCAGTAAATATTCTCTCAATAGTGTCGGCAATACAATGGAGAATCTAATGTTGTCTCTGAATTCATTATATTATTGAACGTTACAATTTACATGGATTTACACACACTAGCAATGCATAAATATACAAAGGCATTTATATATATATATATATATATATATATATATATATATTGGGAAAGAAGTAAAGGTCTTGGAACAGTCTGGGTTACACCTCAACGACAGCAGACAATGCTGATCTTGCATATTATAGAGGAAAAGAATCCCCCTCTAAAATCGTTTCATCCTGCTGCTTTCTTTAATTCGAAAACTGAAATTTATCGTTGGTACCATCACCATAGAAAATTCGTACTGGAAACATCAGCTTCCCCGCTCTCTGAGTAAATAACAGAAATGAGACACAAATCATATACAAACTGATACTTTTCGACCACAATTGAAACCAATCAAAGTGAAACTGCTCCATCTCTCCCAGAGGGGTTTTCTTCATTTGAAAAACTATTGTTTCGGGGTGTTTTTTCAAGTACAGTCTCTCCAAGACGGTATCTTTTATCCCCATTAGTAAAGAGATTATCTGTTTCTAAACAGCAAGTGTGATGAGTTAGCTATATTTTGAGGGGTTATTATAGCTGTGGAATCAATGGTAAATTTTTTGGCCGGCCATAACCAATAACATAAGTTCGCAAAGAAATTCACACTTTCTTCTATACACTTATACGTATGCATATTTACATATGCAGCAAAAATTCTCATGTATAATGTAAAATAAAACGTAAAACATATTTCGTTCAATGAATAATGAACGTAAAATGGTGGTAAATGCTGATTCCAATTCAATTGTAAAATAGAAACGATTTTTACGTTACACACGCAATGACACATTGGCTGACGCGCGTGTGCGTGCTCATGTACATACCTATGTATGTGTCTACGCGTACACAATTCATATACATGTATTTATATATAACATGTTTATAGAGATTATGCATACGTGTTAGATAAATATATATATATTGTATACATATGTATAATTATTTTTTATAGAGGTGTTTGTGTATTGCATTTTATTCCAAACTAATTGCAAACTAACACACACATTAACACACATACTTTCACCGCACTACCCGACAATCTACAAACAGAAACACGGAAAAGGCAGATAAAATTAGTGCCGCTTAAAGCGTCACGCAAATACAGATGCACATATTCAAAAACATGAAAATTTCTTGGTAAATTTTATAGAATTTCCACAGACTTAATATCCGGTTGTATGGAGATTATACAACTAAAAATATAACATCTTGTCTGTCTTAGACATTTTATGGTATCAGAAAATCCATTTTCTTAATCTTTCGTTACGCATTCGCGCACACACACATATATACATGCATATATGTATATATCTACATATTTATATATATACATATATGTAAGTATACATACATACATATACACACACACACAGATATATATATATATATATA
>NC_068994.1:9437750-9439453 GCF_001194135.2 Octopus bimaculoides
ATATATATATATATATATATATATACATACATACATGCATGCATGCATGCATACGTACATACATACACTTGTATATGTCTCTATGTTAGATATGTATGTCCCAATGTGTGTGTGTGTGTGAGCACGTATATGTGCGTTTTCTTCAATCTTCATATATTTTTGTGTCTTTTATTAAGACAATTTCATGTATTTCTTTTTTTAAACTTTATTTACGCCATTTCATTCCATTCAGTTTTCCATTTTCGTATCCAAATCATTCATTCATTATTAGAAAAGAAGAGAATTTTTCTTTTTTTTCTTTCTTTATTTAAAATCTTTTTGTCTTTTTTCGTTAACATTATTGTTTTTTTTTAATCTCAATGATCGTTTTGTTCTGTTCTGTCGCTCCCTTATTGCTTTTTAATCTTTTCCGTTTTATTAATTAACATGTACTTAGATAATACAAATCATTCAATTAATACTATAACCACGAGAACCACCACCACTAATACCACTATTACTACTACTATTACTCTTCCTACTACTAATATTACTAATATTAATACTACTAGTAGTAATGGTGGTAGTGTTGGTGATGATTGTGGTAGTAGTAGTAGTTTTAGTGGTAGTGGCGGTGGTAGTAGAGGTGGTGGTGGCAGCAGCAGCAGCAGCAGTAGCAGTAGCAGCAGTAGTAGTAGTAGTAGTAGTAGTAGTAGTAGTAGTAGTAGTAGTAGTAGTAGTAGTAGTAGTAGTAGTCCAAATACAACTGTAATAACAATAATACTTCTTCCCAAATCTTGGCACAATTCTGAAGAATTTTACAGGAAGAGTGTTCGTCTGTAACATAGACCGAAGTGCTTGTTGACTGCTACATTGCTTTAGTGACCCCGAAAGGATGGAAGGGTGTAAGGCGAATTTGAAAGCACATCGTATAAAGTCGGAATGAATACCGTTAACCACCTTTCTGAAGGCCAAACGATTTTGCTATCTCAACGCTTAATATCCATGAACAATAGTCCATTTTACTGAGGTGACAAGCTGGCAGAGTCGTTAGCACGCCGGATGAAATGCTTACCGGTATTTCGTTCTGAGTTCAAATTTTGGGGGGAGAGAGCTACTACTACTACTACTACATTTTATTCAGCGATATATAACAGCATCCAATACTCCAGGTTATACAGAAATTCTTGCATGTCTCTGCTCGCCTGGTATTTTTTTTACTTAGCTATCACCTCAGTAGAGCATATCAGTATATTTGTTTCTTTGATTCAGATATTCCCTCTAACGTGGTTGTATGGGGTAGAAATAAATAATATCCTTTAAGAAGTCTCTTAGATTAAAGAACATATTCATTATATAGATTACTTTAAATTCACTAGATTTAACTGCACGCGTGGTATAAGATTCATTTAACAGAATATATGCTTTACATCGCATTGTTGCCTGCTGAGCTCGTCTCTATGCGCATTTGCTTTTCTTTATTCCATAATCGTATTTATGGTCCACACTACACCTGTTGCGAAACAGTTGTCTCTTCTTTTGCTTTTTCACTCTAGTTTTGTATAAATTCACGATGTTCATTCCCTCTCTATCTCTTTCAAGCACCCACATTTAAACATACATACGTACAAGAACAAACACATACATGCATACAAAAATACACACACACACACATATATATGTATGCATATATATGTGTATGTATATGTATACATACATACATA
>NC_068994.1:9439675-9443794 GCF_001194135.2 Octopus bimaculoides
TATATATACGTATGCATGTATGTATACGTAGGTGTATCGGATTCGAGATACCGTGTGATTACTATTGCTTTTCATTGGTGTAAGACACACACACCTTAATGGTATTATATTTCTTTTCATCTTCTAATACTTCACAGATTTGGTTTTTATCTCTACCAAATTAGATTTTTATATTTTGTAATGAAATAAAGCATATTCTAAAATTTATATTCCAAAGATAAAAATAAAGTTCATTTGCAAATAAGAGTTATTATTATTATTTTTTTCTCTGAAGTCGGTTTTAAAATATTTCCACTTCCATTTGCGGATGTATACCTAGCATTCACTGAACGTTTTATCGACAGAAGCTCTCTTTGCGATTGTTTTCGATATCTGCACAAGAGCAGCAAATTTGGGATGAGGATGGGAGCTAAAACCATCCAGCAATTTCAATTTCTGAACGCAATGTGTTTCATGATATCTTCGAGTTATATTGAATTGAACAGGTGAACGTTATGTTGACCAGAGCGACATTGGAAAGCAGAACATAATTCAACCACTTCAACATCAACGCCACAACACCGTCACTACTAATAATGATAACGGCAGTGACAACAGCAGCAGCATTAATAATAATAATAATAATAATAATAATAATAATAATAATAATAATAATAATAATAATAATAGAAATCAAGGTACTATAGGTGGTAACTAATGACTAGCAATGCCCTAATAGCAAGATTAAAGAAATTGTAACTGTATTAATGGGTACATTGGATAATGTGTCAGAATTATAAAATCAAAACTGCTGACAAATGGTACAAGCACCACTCTGAGGCTGTAACTGATAGAGAAAATGTAACTATTCTTTGGGACTTCCTGGTATATACAGACCGAACCATCATTGAAAATAAACCATATATTGTTGTGAAAAACAAAAGCAATAAAGTATGTTTATTGATTGACATCAGCATACCAATGTGACTGTAATATATTGGCAAAAGAATTTGATAAGCTCTGACTTATTAAGCGAAATCGCAAAGATGTGGCATCTCAAGACTGTTACATTACCAGTGATTGTAGGAGGACTTGGAATGATCAAAAAATGAATTGAAAATTATTTAAGAATCATCCCTGGCTTACCATCCATACAGTAAGTGCAAAAGATCGTTTTAACTAGAACGTCACCAATACTGAGAAGGGCAGTCTCGTTGTGAATTTTTTTTTTCCATTTTCACCATTTATTTGTTTACTTTTCTATTTTTTCTATTTTCCTTTTTCTCTCCGTCATCTCCTTTTCCCCTATCACATGACTCTATAAATGAACAATCTGGCGTGTTTGTTTTAATGGCCTACCGATGTATACAGTACGTATCTCTGCCCTAGTTGTCAGGAAGACACTCGGCAAGAAATGTAATCAGAATTCAAAAAGATACTAATGAAAATAATAATAATAATAATAATAATAATAATAATAATAATAATAATAATAATAATAATAATAATAATAAGTTATATAGACGATAATATATATATAAATGATAATAATAAGTTATATAGACGAAAACACACCAACACTGAAACAAATACATATACACACAGCCACACACACATACACACATATATATAAATTTATACGACGGGCTTCTTTCAGTTTCCGTCTACCAAATCCACTCACAAGGCTCTAGTCAGCCCGAGGCTATAGTAGAAGACACTTGCCAACGGTGCTACGCAGTGAGACTGAACTCGGAACCATGTAGTTGGGAAGCAAACTTTTAAACACACGAAGTGTCTAATTATTTTTTATAAATTTTCGCACAAACACCATTTCATAGCTGCTCGATAAATTAAAGAGAAAATTCATTGCGTGTGCACGAGAGATGACTGTTTGCAATTGCACGACTTTGGGCTAAATTAATATTTGGAGCGATTTGGCGGGGGCACGCTAAAAGAATTGCTAAATATTGCCATTTTAATATCATACTACAACTACTCCCGCTGCTACTACTTCTAGTACTACTACTACTACTTACTGCTGCTGCTCCTACTGCAACTGCTACTGCACCTACTACTGCTGATACTACTACTACTACTACTACTACTACTACTACTACTACTACTAATAATAATAATAATAATAATAATAATAATAATAATAATAACAATAATAATAATAACACTAATAATAATAATAATAATAATAATAATAATAATAATAATAATAATAATAATAATAATAATAATAATAATAATAATAATAATACAGTATTGCTTGCAACTGCAAGAATACTTCGCATGATACTTGAAG
Source organism: Octopus bimaculoides (assembly GCF_001194135.2). Classification (NCBI taxonomy): domain Eukaryota; kingdom Metazoa; phylum Mollusca; class Cephalopoda; order Octopoda; family Octopodidae; genus Octopus; species Octopus bimaculoides. The sequence continues at coordinate 9,441,966 of NC_068994.1, forward strand.
TATGACCAGTAAATAAGTCTGTTGGCTGTGGACAGCTGACACTTTCCATCATACGAAGCAAAATATTCTGTGTTTCCATCACATAATAACAATATTAATATGCTAATGATGATGATGATGATGATGATGATGATGATGATGATGATGATAAAGCGTTTTAAAATAGTTATGAGTGGAATGAGAATTCAAAGATAAATTTAATTGCTTTTTCTGGGGTTCAGTTCAATCTACGCACTAAATTACAGCCAATGAGATTCTTTATTCATATTGAAGATGTGGTATTAAATTGATTTTCACCATAGTGGCCTATGACGATTTCAAGGGATGCCACATGTGAATTAACACTATTGATGCTAGTAAAGTGGAGATATGGGAATTTTGATACCGAAGTATCATTCATGCATGACAGTAAATAGAATGACGGTAAATAGACTGATGATGATGACGATTACGATGATGATGATGACGATGATGATGATGTTTATGATGATGATGTTGTTAAGGGTTATGATGATGATGATGAGGATGATGACGATGATGATGCCGACGATGATGGTGGTGGCGGTGATGGTAGTTTTACTGCTGCTGCTGATGTTGATGATGAGGATGATGATGATGACGACGACCATTACGAAGATGAGGATGTTGATGATAATAATGAGGATAGGGAGGAGAACGATGGTAGTGGTGTTGATGATGATGATGATGATGATGATGATGATGATGATGATGGTTATAATGATGGTGATGATGATGATGATGATGATGATGACGATGACCACGATCATGATGTTCACGATCATGATGATGATGATGATGATGATGATGATGATGATGACTGTAATAAAATGAATAACAATAATGGTAGTAATTGAATAAACAGAGACACAATCTTGATTCAATGCAAATCGCTTCTCTTCTTATTGTGTATTAACAAAAGCTCTTTCTTATTTTTGGCACAATGCTAGCAATTGGAAGGGAGAGACAAGTGGATTTACATCGACCCAAGTGATCACCTGGTAATTATTTTATAGAGCTCGATTAGCTGGAATTCAAGGTCGACACCAGCGGAAACTGAGGCCAGGGAGGAGAGCCGAAAGAAATGTCGCGAAGCATTTTGGAAAGTGTGCCCAACGTTTAGGGCAGCTCGCTGCTTTAACAAGATAATAATAATAATAATAATAATTCTTCGATAATGATTCTTTCTTTTATAGGCATAAGGCCTGAAATTTGGAAAGAGAGTATAGTCGACAAAATCGAGCCTTAGTATTTCACAGGAACTTATTTTATCGACCGCTAATTTGTGGAAGATTGGACGCTGAACGTGGGACGAGCAAAATTATTTTGGTCAGCGTGTTAACTGAAACAATTAAAAGAGATATGAAACTGCATGCATGAGAATACATACATAAAATATAGCATACAAATCTGCATATATATATGTCTCCAATTGTAAGTAGTTTTTCGTAACTTCATATTTTCTGACGCTACTCTATCTCTTTCTCTTTCTCTTCCTGTATCAGTCCCACCCCCTCGTTCTTCCTCTTTACTACTACGTATCTCGCTTTACCCGTCTCGTTCTTCCTCTGTTACTACTACGTATCTCTTTTTCCCCCTCGTACTTCCTCTCTTTCTCTTTTCCTCTCGTTGCTCACCTTTTCTTCTACTTCCTCCCTTTGTTTCTCCCTCTGCCACTCTCTCTCTTCCCCATACACCGGCGTGGTCACATGCTTCCGGTCAATAATCCTTTTCTTCCTTGGCTGTCGCCGAGCTAACACGCGAACCACTTTGTCCCTACTTTCAAGTTCGTGTCTCACAGCGTCCATACA
>NC_068994.1:9444198-9447605 GCF_001194135.2 Octopus bimaculoides
AGAGAGAGAGAGAGAGAGAGAGAGAGAGAGAGAGAGAGAGAGAGAAAGAGAATTGCCCTGTTGATATTGTTGAAATTGTAATAAAGGAGACTTGGATCTTGGTTAGAACCGGCTCTTTTGGTATGGGCTCAAAATCTTGAAATAAAACTAATTACATACATACATGTATGTATGTATGTATGTATGTATGTTGTTTCTGCTAAATATTAATTAAAAGGGTGTCGCGAAATATTATGGATATCACCACATAACAATATACCAAAATATTTTCCAACAACAAGCTCTCTATTCTTTGCTTTCTGTCACTGAGTGGTTACATGATCGAAAAGATTTGTTGATACAGACAGAGAAGCCCAGGCTTCACGTCTACTGGAAAATTGAAGATATGAATGAGAGACTGAAAGGTCGGTCGTTTTTCTAACACCGATCTTCCATTACGTTATAATTGAAATATTTCAAAATCTCGAAGAAAACGTTCCATTAACTCACTGTAGAAATAACAATATCTTAGAAATTTGAACCTTTCGTTTCGGGGTGTGACCTTTATTAGTAGCGATCGCGTAGTCGCCTTCAATAATTTGTTCCTATTTTAAAAATGCATGAATTTTGTAATCTTAGAAATTGAATAAACGTTTATTAAAATTTGCAGAATTTTTTATTCATTAAACGAAGTATGTTTTTTTTTTAAATATCTGAAACAATTGTTTATATATATATATATGTTTATGTTTACATTTTACTTGAAATTCTTTATCAAAATAATTGTATTCTGGTGTTCGAAAGTATGTACTTGATTCTTCATGATGGTGTATGCCAGTGAGCTACAGTTTACGGCCAACCATTTACGAGCGAGCGAAGGAGCTTCTATGTGGTTGATTCATTTGCTAGGTACATAATTAAATTTCTCTCTAATCGCACCTAGTAAATAGAAGCACAAGGAATATTCTTCAGATGGAATTTTCGAGTTATAGTAGAAGAAGAGCACGATCTGACAAGGAATAATTTTAATCAGGGTCTCACTAATTATGTCAAGGTTTGATTTGGGCTAAACGAAAACGACGGTTAGATGAAGAACAACTAATAGTTACAATATTGTTATGTGGACGCCCCAAGGCGATAAGTAGACTAGTCCAATACGTATAAATAGCTCGACGAAAATCGTCGACCAGAGCGCGAGACGGAGCCGTCGGTAGACTAGACGTCGAATACGGTAGAGTCGAGTCCTCGGAAGTGAGAGTTGAGTAGAGGTCATATGCACATGCGATATAACAAATATTCATGCTTAAGTGTCAAGCATAATATTCACAGTGACGAAGAAGAAGCACAAGTTGTCTTAATTTTCATATGGTGGCTTTTGGTTACCCCAATAATTCTTCCTTTTTCTTCCAGCGTACCGTGGAAAATTTGTGCTAATGCACTATGCGCCGTTATTAGATATTTGGTTGAATGATTCTAAATTTTGACTCAGGTTTTAGCATTAGTGTTAGAGGATTTTAGAATGTTGACGCTTCAATTCAAACACTGTCTACGTGCCTCTTCAATATTGTGTACTTTCATGCCGGGCGAAATGCTTAACGGTATTTCGTTTGTCTTTACGTTCTGAGTTCAAATTCCGCTGAGGTCAACTTTGCCTTTCATCATTCGAGGTCGGTAAATTAAGTACCAGAAGCGTAGTGCGGTAAATCTCATCGACTGGCGTCCTCCCCCAAAATTTCGGGCCTTGTGCCTCAAGTAGAAAACAATATTGTGTTTTCTTTTCTGGCAACTTCGTCCGAATGAGAAACGACTTCTTTTCAATATAGTGTTTCTGATTTCAAACAGACAGACATTTGTGAAGTTTTCATTTGGTTGATGTGTTATTCTTTGCATTAAATTTAATGTGTTTCATGTTGATTTGATATGCACAACAGTAATTTCCATATGGAAAATCAGTCTGTAATTTGTGTGCCCATTAGTGGTACGAAAGTAGTATTAAGATAATCGTAATGAGGATAGCATCTATCATCAAAAACTTTCGAAACTATTTGTTTCTGTTGTGTTTATTAATTTCGCATCGCTGTTAATGGATCTTTTTTTTCGTAACATAACGTTAGTGATGTCTGTGGTCATGCAAATCAGTGCCTTCAATTCTTTGATGTTTTAATTGTTTAGGTATCATTATTACCATAATGCGTCTTTCTTCTTCCTTCAATTTTGTTTCCATATATACACGCAAAAACACGAGAAGAGGACAAAATGAGAAATATACAGAATAAAGAATTATCTATGGAGTGCAGTTTCGAACATTAACGTTTTACTTACGTAAGAACATCCGTGTTCTCATCAGTATAGACGCTCTAGAATCAATATAATTTGCAGAACGATACACGAATTGTCTTCATGAAATAATACCTGCATCTAGTTCTACCGATTACATTGGAGCTATTTTTCAAAATGCCAAAGCTCCGGCGCGCAGATAGTAGGCTTTCTAAAAAAAAATAGTTGCGTGAATAGTGACATCTCTATCATTGTTACCTATAGTCGTACTCGAATACATAACACGTTCTAGAAGGCAAGACAGTAACAATATTGAGTTGGAACAGTGAAATCTGTAACTTCTGAATTCAGGAAATTGGAAGTGGCTAATATTTATACTTTAACTTAATTGATTATCCCGTTCCATCGTTTCATATTATTTTTCTTCGCATATGAAGTTTACTGTTAATATTATTTAAATGTTTTTTATGATTAATCCGGCCACGCGTTTATATGAGAGATTAATTTGCAGTTGTAGTTAGAGGCAAAATTCTCTTATGATATTTGCGTACGATAAACGATTCACGGTTAAATAAATATTCAAATAATTTATCCAGTTTAAGAGTGTGTTATAAATATCTAAGATTTTTTATTTATATCTTCGACTAATAACTTTGAGGAGTTGTTTGTTCTATATGTTTAATCTACTTCATCAAGATATTTGGTTTTTATCTGAGAAAACAATTTCTCGTTATTTCTAAATGAAATGGATATCATATTATAGTCTGAAGTGGGATATATTGCTGTACTTACAGAATACCAATTTATTGACGCTAGATAGTATCCAATATGTTAGACTAAAATAGCTCAATGTTCTTAATTTGTATTAAGAAACGGTTTCGTGATAGTACGTGAAGTGATAGAGGGGTCATTAATCCCAGAGTTAAGGGGAAATTCTATTCCTTTGATAATGAATTTTCTTATCTGATGAGGTTTCAAAGTAATATTTCTCCGGTGTAATCCGGATATTGTAGATAAAGTTCTTAGAGACAGATACATATATATCTTTAGAATGATGCTGGTTTGGAAGAGGGGTCTACAGTATACCATTATATGTATGTGCATATGCACGTACGTCTATATATAATTATATATATATATACATGTATGTA
>NC_068994.1:9448328-9449213 GCF_001194135.2 Octopus bimaculoides
ACACACACAGACACACACAAATTTATATATATATAAATGTTCATGCTGTTGTTCTTATTATCATCGTTATTATTATTGCTGGCAGAAAGAAAAGGCGGAGAGCTGGTAGAATTGTTACAGCGCCGTACAAAATGCTTATCAGTGTTTCGTTCGTATTGCGTCCTGTGTTCAAATTCAACCAAGGTTGAATTTACCTTTCATTCCTTCGGGAAAGGGGATCGATAAATTAAGTACCAGCCAATCGGTAGTGTTGTCTTTTCTGCACTTGGACAACATATTAACGTCTACTTCAGCAATTGTGATAGGGAAAAGAGTTGCAGTGGAGATATCATGACTTCAAAAGTTTGAAAGCTCTGGCTTGCATCACTCACGGGTAGACAAATTATCGGTCATTACCATAGGCAAGACAACTAGTACACATAATTTCGAACTTCTCTGTTAATGGTCGACACTCGAAAGCTGAACTTACCAGCTATATCTCTGCTAGCGATATACATGGAAAACCAGTGCCTAACATGTGTCCACAGTAGGTTTATTTTTAAAAAAATTGAGCGGTCGAGCAGAATTTGCATTAATACTAAAAGGTGATATTTATCCCCATTTAAAAGTGGGCATTGTGTTAGAACACAGAAAACTGCGATACGTACAGGTTTAGAAACTGAAATTGTCTGTGTATCGCTGGTAGTCTTGGCGGCGTGGTGGCTGTGGATTCATCTTCCCGCTATGGTTGTAATTAAATGTGCTTAATTGAACCGAAAACCGATGAGAGATTTCTCTAATAGTTCTAACAGAGCATCAATTTTAAGTAGTTTTATATTATTAGTATCACCACTTTCCCTAGTGTAAATATATATATATATATATATATATATATATATATATATA
>NC_068994.1:9449624-9456568 GCF_001194135.2 Octopus bimaculoides
ATATATATATATATATATATATACATATATGTATGTATGTATGTATGTATCGTGTGTGTATAGAGAGAAAGAAAGAAAGAAAGATGTGTATATGTGCGTGTTTCTTAATACAAGAGCAGTCGAGCATGTGTTGCGACTGCGTAGGCGCACGTGCAAAAGAGAAATGGCAGAAAGAAGACATCATACATGCGAAAGTCTTCAAGAGTAATGGAATAATATTATGTATATATATATAGATAGATATAGATATAGATGGATAGATAGATAGATAGATAGATAGATAGATAGATAGATAGATAGATAGATAGATAGATAGATAGATATGCATATATATGTATATATAAAAGAGACCAAAGTGTAGTAGGTACGCCGCTATATTTTTTATATATAAAAATACAAAAACGAGACGAGAAAGCAAAACATCCAGACTAACGACACAAAGAAAACAAGGGCGGGTCATTCGGAGTTTTCTCTCCTCAGTCGAGTTCCAGACTATCCAGGTGTATTATATTATTCTTATTGGATAAAGTATAAACAGAAGAAGGAGGAAGTAATTCAAAGAGAAATAATAGTGCAATTTTTTAAAAATCAATGTATCTTAAGATTATTGTAGTTATGTTGAAATGAAAAAGGAATATACATGAGGGGATAAACCAATTACATTGACCCCAGAATTCAAATGGTACTTAATTTATTGATCCTGAATATATTAAAAACAAAGTCGAGCTCTACGGAATTTGAACACTGAACGTAAAGTTGGACGAAATAAGCATTTTGTAACGGTTCTGCCTGCTCCAGGCCAGATGTTTATATACGATATTAAAATTTCATCATATCATTCATATATACATATATTATACCTTTATATTTAAGTGAACATATTTTCTATGTATATATGTCTCTATATAAATCTTCAGTGCTGTATTAATAAATGTTCTTCAAAGTTTCAAACAGTTCTGTCTAGTAAAAGTAAAAATAACATCACGTATTGTCTTGCGATAGATGGTAACTTGGGCAATTGCATGTTCTAGAGTAGCTTGCAATTTCTAATAAAACGTTCATGAGATGACTTCATTTGCCGACAACTTCTCTGATATAAATATACCTTTCGTTAACTAACGAATCTTTGAAATTGCAGACTTCCACAATTTTCACAATCCAGAATCAACTCTACCGGACAATGTAATCATTAAGCATCTGCAGAAGTAGTGGATAAATATATTATCAAGCGTGAAATATATCCGAGATATATCATACCAGATGAAAAGGATAAAAATTGACTTTTCATTCAAGCCTGGGGATGCAATAACCGGTAAATATTGAAAAAAATATTGCTTGTCGAGATTCCAAAAGCGGAGGCTAAAGACATCATTACGTACTATTCAAGAAGTTTCACCACATGTGATATTACTACAACTGAAAATATACTCCCATGAACAAGCAGGTTAAGTTACTGATAGTTACTCTCAGTTCTTTAAATATACATCAAAATGTGGTATATTTCCGTAATCATTTACAAAATAGTTTTCTCGAGGGGCGTTTGCATAGTTTGCTTTAGGGAAGCCAAATTGTTTATTTCATAAATCTGAAATGCGCCTACTTTACATGAGATTTGTACGTCCCAAATTCAGGGGATTATCATTATTGTTATATGCAGAATTAAAGCAAATTGTGATGTTTGATGCTGCTGTTAGGAATAATTCTTTAAACATGGTTAAATCTTTGGTTTGTTTTAAATACAAAATCTGATCGAAGTCGGTAGGTCAGATAATTAGATAAACCATAATGATGTACTGAAGTTATAATACTCTTGGGGAGTTATAACAGCCTATCTTTTAAAATAGCCTGCAACTTTCTGGAATGCACCTCTTCCTATTAATTAAACTCTTCCAGTAATCGTAATCATTTAGGCGTGGCTGTGAGGTAAGAATTTTGCTTTCTGGCCATATGGTTCTTCGTTCAGTCCCACCACCTGGAGCGTTCAACAAATGTCTTCTACTACAATCTTGAACTGTCCAAGCTGGCACTCTCTCTGCCTCCCTCTCTCTCTCCCGCCTCCCTCTCTTCCCCCTCTATCCCTCCTCCCTCAGTTCCCCCTCTCTCCGTGCCTTTCTTTTAACTTACAATCAGAACAACACTCGTCTCCTAAAATTATATTTCTAACTCGCTTTCTCAACCTTCAACTAACATTTTTAACCACGTAAAGAATATTACGTTCCCCCTACCACACGTCATGGACACTCTTTTTCTCTCTCTATCTTTCTGTCTCACTCTTCGCCTTAACCTCTTTTCTTCCTCTTTTTCTTTCTACGCTTTCCCTTCAATTAATCACTTGAAAACGTTACAATTACATTCCCTCTACCCCACGTCATGAACGATTCTCTATCTCTCTCTTTCTCTCTCCCACTTTTCTTTCTCCTTCTTCTACTCTAATCACGTGAAAACTCTACCAACGGCCTACATAATGTAATTACGAGCAGAATTATTATAAGATAGACCTAGGTAGGTTGATATGGTGACTGTCATAGTAAAATAATTCCTACCTTTTTCGTCGACATTACGTTGAACACACTCGTCACATTGTGGCAGGATATTCTGCTTCAACGCTGTTTCGACGTTTTGAGACACGTCAGTCAGGAGCAACTGGGGCTCTGGGTATAAACGAAGCCACTGGCTCAGTTAATACTATCAGCGAATAAATTGTTGGTTGATTGGTGTCTATATCAGCAAACCGATTAAATATCGTTATATGCACAGTTTACAGCTAGGTCTAAAACAAACGTTTGTCCATTTATTCTCAACACGTCTATACAAGCTGAGTCACAAAATATGCTGGCTGTTGTAGTGAGCACCACAGGAGAATAACGTTTCCATTTTACGACATTTGTTCAACACTATCAGATAATTGACACTGTTTGATACAAAGGCAGATTTATATCACGTCTCATCAAAATCTTCTCAGCAAATATACATAATCTTGTAGAGTATCAAACATTGAAGTGGATAAGTACCACATTTTGAAAGAATGAGTTCAGACTTTCCTTAATACATACAACTTCTCACCCTATTATTTACCTCCTGCATGAAAGATTTTTTCGTAATGACTGTGGTATTGAAACGAAAGCACTGAAGTTTGGGTACTAGCATGGAATATTCAGGCACTTAGAACGACTTCTTAGACAACATTAAACTTATAAAAGACATCTTATAAACTTCTTCAAACAAGAAACATAACACCACGCACAACATTATAAGACATTATATTTGAATTTCATAATTTCATACATGTAACGGCCATTTAACATACGGAATAGCTTTACACATACTCCAACATTATACAGACACGATGATTGTTCTTGTTTCTCTATTTTTCAATTCTCTGAAAATGCTAGAAAAAAGTATTGTGAAAAAATAAAACCGATTGTTTAAAATATATCAATAATCTGACTATGTCAAAATGTCATTTTTATTGGGTACTCCTGGGAAATCAGTATGAATTATAAAGACATTATCGGCTATGAAAACATGATTCATTAGGTGTAATGATAGAAGTAACTTTTTACTACCAATTTCTAATTCAATTTGTAACCGAGCAGACGTAATACAGTTTCAATAATCCATTCATTGCGTACGGCACTATCTCTCAATGGAGGAAACATACACATTTCAATAATCCATCCACAAAGTTAACAAATAAATCTACTCATGCAGTAATAGTTCCAGCGTGTTTTCGCAAAGATTAAATTATGACGATATACGAAATCATTGCACAATTACATCGTCAACATATATATTAGCAGATCATATTCTTAACAGTTCTTAGTAGAACTAACAAGAACGGCTGCCTGCTTCAATGATTACAATTATTAATAATTAACAACGAGTATTTTATTCCTGTTATATTTTGTGTTCTTGATTACTAAGTCGTTGTATTACATGTGATTGAAAAATTCTATTGCCATTTCATTTAAGCAAATTTCTATTGCTCCGTGTTGTATATAATTGACAATAGTCTTTAATTATGTGATATTGCTTTGTTATATTGAAACAGGAGAATTACGAGAGAGAATGTGTAGTTTTGCGAAATGTTTGTATAAATGTGATCAGATCTGTATTAGAACACCTGATATATATTTTTGATAATACAAAGTGAAACGCAAGAAGTAGCCAGACAGCTCTTCCTGCAGAGGGAAACACGTCATTGTTTAGGTATAAATACCTCTAAAATTAGTTAGTGCAGCAGTGATTAAATGTTAAACAATAATTATTAAAAAAATAAAAGTTAAGGGAAGCTTACTCGTGTTCAGAAATTTAGTATTTTAAAGTCTATATAATGTAATCTGCTTTACTTCAGAGGGTTCATTTAAATAAATGTAGAGAAAGCTAGTTCAAACACACACACATACAAAAACACACACACAGGCACAAGCACACACACATATACAGGCTGGTTGAAATGTAAGTAGATACTAGGAATTGGTAATAAAATTCATATTCCTTTTACAAAGTTATCGCCAAGTCAACATGGCAGTCGAAAAAGTAGGACGAATGCTGCCGTTAATTAGCTCCAAGAGGCCATCGCCTCTAGCTATCTATGTGACACACGGATTGGACTGCCATGTTGGTTTGGCGATAACTATTAATTTCCAGTACCGCTGCTGTAGTCTACTTTAGAGAGACTCAGGAATATCAATATTTCGATTTTTGAAAACCAGTGGATGTATTCCACTGAATTTAGGTAAATAATCCTTCGTACAGACGGTCAGTAGCGACGCCTGCTGGGTTCGGCTGCTATACATTGATAACAGCCAATACCTCGAAATTAGTCTCTAGATGCCAAACCAGCAAGGGGAAGCGGCTGACCTCCTCTGTTCGAAGGTTATAATGGACACAGGTTTCGTGTGTCACATAGCTAGCTAGAGGCGATGGCCTCTTAGAGCTAATGAACGGCAACATTCGTCCTACTTTTTGGACTGCTCTGTTGGCTTGGCAATAACTATTAATTTCCAGTACCGCTGCCGTAGTCCCCTTCAGAGAGACTTAGAAATAATAATATTTCTATTTATATGCATATGCATATATAGATACATACACATATCTATATACACTTACATTGCCATTAATAGCCGATGAGAATGCATCGTAGCTCTTAGCTTGATCACACCCACTTCTTTGAATATACTTAAAAGATTTACTCTCTTCAATACATATGTAACTATGCATACTACGATTACAACACACCAAGAATACAACCTCTCACATATTGCAGATATGCTCAAAATTCATTTCGAATATTGACTGACACATTGAAACGTCTTAATACATATTCGCATGCACAATGTTCATGCGTACACTTTAGTTTACAAATTTTCCGACAAATTTATGTCCCACTCTTCACATAGTTTGGACTTGCACCCATATTACAATCTCTTTATATATTAAAACCACATCCAGTGCCATGCTTCAAATTGTAGTTAATCACTGTCCAGTTTAGGACCATCGTGGTTGCTCATATCCTGTCCACTGTCTTCATAGAGTGCATTTCCTTTAAAACGTCATCCTATCGTATAACAATGTCATAGATGTTGTTTCTGTCATGTGTATATGTATGGTTTGGAGATCATGTTAAGGCTCCCATAAATGGAGTCATAAATTTATATGAGTATACAGTTGCCTATATAATTAATTTTGCACAAATTTAATCTTAACAAACAAATTTAATCAAACAAACAAATTTAATCAAACAAACAAATTTAATCAAAACCAATTAAGAGAATTGAAATAAGGCTATTTTTCTAGCATCAAATTATATATTGATCTGGCAGACATAGTGTAGAGTGATGTATTATGCAAAATGAAATATTGTGGGCAATATTTGATAAGGGAACCAACAGTACAAAACAGCATCCCACTGTACATCTATACCAAATATCCCCGTTTCTTATTTATTTCTTTATTTCCCACAAGGGGCTAAACATAGAGGGGACACAGAAGGACAGACAAAGGGATTAAGTCGATTACATCGACCCCAGTGCGTAACTGGTACTTAATTTATCGACCACGAAAGGCTAAGTCGACCTCGGCGGAATTTGAACTCAGAACGTAACGGCAGACGAAATACCGCTAAGCATTTCGCTCGGCGTGTTAACGTTTCTGCCAGCTCGCCAAATATCCCCGTTTCTAATGATCTATTTGTTTTGAAAACATGTAACATAGGACAACTTGCAAACCAATAGAAAATAATAAATATATAGATACTTACAAAAATAATTTCCTTAAGTTTAGTAGATATATTGAAATCCAGTTCAACTAAATAACGGTGATTAACAGATTAATAAAAGAGAAGCATGGAATATAAAATACAACCCAGAAAATTAATGGCATAATGGAGAGTAATAAACCAGCGTTGGCGTAATCGATTCACGTAGTGTGGCGATAGGATTTAAGTAGTACAATACATTCAAAACAGTAAAGAACAGGCTCCGATAAATAAACTAGACGTGGGTGACTATAATATTAAGGTAATATTCGGTCGAAGAGTTTATTATAGCGATATGATTCAGTGGTATGTGATTGTCTGCATGCCGATACTATATAAATGTAGAGAACCATGATCACCCAAATTGTATAACCGCATGCCTGCCTTCATTCAGCTGAATGAATGCTATTTGATTTGATTTGACATTTTTTTTGTAGTATTACGTACGTTTAAGGTTGTATGAATACCTACGCATGTGTGTATGGTGTGTGTGTGAGTGTGGGTGTGCATGTGTGTGTGTATTTGCATATATAGATACAGATATATATGTATGTTTGTGTATATATATCTGTAGGTGGATGGACACATCAACTGATAAATCTTTGCACACGCACATACATATAATTAAGAGTAAATAGGCACAAGCATATATATATATATATATATATATATATATATATATATA
>NC_068994.1:9457674-9458205 GCF_001194135.2 Octopus bimaculoides
ATATACATATACGACATTATACGCATCTAAACACATATTTACTTATACACTCATGTATTCGTACGATACGAACACTCGCACAAATGTGCACGTACGTGTTTATTCTATTGCGATTGGATTTATATATTGGAGTTATTTACGATTTCCAGCCGACAATCCATTCCACTTCGAACTGAACAAATAGACAAGTGTTAAAAACAATAACATGTAATATTCAATATAATATTACTACAGTTGATATATTCGTTGTTTTATTACTTTCTCAGGCTAATTTGGTCTCAATGTGTCTCCTTGAGCACAATGTTACTTGAATGAATGCGTAAACCTACAGTACAGTCTATGCACACACTTATATGTAGGTTTCTCATTGTTTGTGACTCTTCTCTTCGCTACATTTAGATCAATCTCACATGCTGTAGCTGCTTCCATGGCTTCAATCTTCAATTTCCTTCATTTTTCACTAATGTTTTAGTTATGTATATGTGTAGGTGTACAACACTAGAAACTGTGTACAAAACAAACATATATATA
>NC_068994.1:9459318-9463916 GCF_001194135.2 Octopus bimaculoides
TATATATACACACATAATATATACGCAAAATCGTACAAACATTATATACATAGATTCTTTCCTTTATTTACCTCAGTCATTTGACTGTGGCCATGCAGGAGTACCGTCCTTAATCGAACAAATTGACCCCTACAACTTATTCTATCGGTATCTTTTGCGCAACCGCTATGTTACGGGGAAGTAAACACCAAAATCGGTTCTCAACTGATAGCGGGGGACATACAAACATATATACATATATACAACAGACTTCCTTCAGTTTCTGCCTACCAAATCCACTCACATGCGTTTGTTAGACGAAACTTTCTATGGTAGAAGACACTTGTTGAAAGTTTCGTGCAGTAGGACTGAACCCGGAACCATGTGGTTGAGAAACAAGCTACTCACCGCACAGCTACTCCTGCACCCATATATATATAAATATATATATATACGTGGAAAGAGTGAGCGCGGCTGGAGAGAGGAAGAGGGAGAGATTTTACCATTTAGAATTATGAAAAGAGGGAAAATTATGAGGGAAGCATCTGACATATTCAAGAATACAATATGTTCATTATTATAAATTAAAGGATCTAATTAGAATTGTAGCGTAAATAAACATGTCAGAATACTTGAATTGTATTATACATAAAAGCATCTATTGAGATGTTGTTTGTGAGAATTTAAGATATGTACAGTAGGAGTTCAGGAGAGCAGCGGTGAGGAAGTGGGGTTGGAATAACGTACGGAGAGGGTAAAACTCTAAGTGTGACAATGAAATAGATAGTGAGAATATATGTAATATGTTTGATTAAATGATCGTGATGCGAAAACCGTCAGTAGCATGAATGTGGCATTATCTATTAATTTTATAATTCAATCAATTACACAAATTTGTAATATATTAATCTTACAAAGGTCAGGTTGCGTATTGTTGAAATAGAAGAGCAATGAGCAAATTGGTCTCTTTAAGATATATTCTAAGTTCAATTTCTATCGCAGCAAATTTAACTGACATCGGTTATTGAATTCTTCTCTGGTCTAGGCAAAAGGTCCGAAAGTATTGAGGTATGGGCCAGCCGACTAGAACGACTCTATTACGCATCTGGTACTTAATTTATCGACCCTGAAAGGATGAAAAGCAAAGTCGAACTCGGTGGAGTTTGAACCCAGAACGTAAACGTCAAATATTGAATTACTGAACGGAGGCATAGCTTTGTGGTTCAGAAAGCTCGCTTTGCTACCATATGCTATTAATGCATTCAGTGTAACTGCACGGCATCTTGAACAAATATATTGTACGATAACACCGAGTTGACCAATGACTTGTGGGTATATTCTGTAGGTGTTATACCTCTAGAAGCCATTCACACACACACACACACACACACACACACACACACACACACACATCTATATATGTATATATATACATAAATAAACAGATACGAATTTACATATACATACCAATTCTATATATGTGTGGAGGCGCAATGGCCCAGTGGTTAGGACATCAGACTAGCGGTCGGAGGAACGCGGTTTCGATTCCCAGATCGGGCGTTGTGTGTGCTTATTGAGCGAAAACACCTAAAGCACCACGAGGTTCCCGCAGGGGGTTGTGGCGACCCCTGTTGTACTCTTTCGCCCCAATTTCTCTTACTCTTCTTCCTGTTTCTTCAGTAACGCTGCGATGGGCTGGCGTCCCGTCCAGCTGGTGGGGAACACATACGCCATAGAAACCTTAGTAGCCCTTCGAAAGTGAATCGAATAAGTACGAATCTTGAAACATGGCCGATTTGTTCCACTAAACCCTCAAGCTTCCGCCCTAGAATCACCGCAGTTAAATAAATGAAAGGACTACAAAACTGTAGACTTAAGTTAATCAAGACATATTTAAATGATTGGTGATACTCTGCTTAACCAAATATCTTGTTTTGAGAAACCAATAAAATAGCCACCCAGAATTATGAATTCGAAATGTCAAAACATGAAATATACAATATCGAATTTGTATACATACTACGGAAATTGATACTAAAGGATAGCTCTCAAATACAGGATTCAGTAATAAATCAAAATTATTTAATGGAATGAAAGTGACAAAGCTGAACTGATGCTTGAACAGGTATTTACCTAAGTGGGATCATTACAATTCAACCTCATCGTCGGATGTTCCACTCTTATTGACTTAACATAATTTTCGAAATTGCATCCGAATAATTAGTTCGTTTCCCGTAACATTATCAATAATGTCACGAGAATGATTAATCGTAAAATAGTAATAAACTGAAGCCAATCCATTATACACAACTCATTAAACGGTAACCACTTTGGTACCAGTGAAGCCGAATTGCTTAACAATTTGTATTAATTAGCTACATTTCTATCATCAGGTAGTCATATTTCTTATCACATACTCCAAGTACCCAAACATATTGAATGAACTAACTTTGATGTCTGCGTTTGAATATTAACAATTCATTCTATTGCTTTTCACAGCCATTTTGCGCAGGTTCATTACCAATATAAAGATGTGCTAAGGATGGTGTTCTTTTATTCTTTTATTTGTTTAAGTCATTTGACTGCTGGAGCAGAGCGTTTAGTCGAGCAAATCGCCCCCAAGACTAATTTTTTCTAAGTCTTGAAGGAAGAGGGGGAGAAGAAGGAGGATTTTCTGTTTGTCAAAGGGGCATCGAACGAGGGGAATATTACGAGGACAGTTTACAATTTGCATGTGAATTACATAAAATGTGCGGGGTTAGAAAGCAAAAAATAAAAGTGATACAAGATGAAACAATACATAGTATGCGAAATATGTAAAAACCTGAATGTCGATGTCCTTCTAATACACAGGAATCTCCAAGTAGGGCGAATCAATGATTCATGGGCATCTCGGAACACCAAGAGAGCGAAACCTTGCCCAGCAGCTTTTCCGAATTCTACAGGCATGTGATCCGATTAGGTCCATTCTTCCCAGCTGTATATCGATAGTCACCCACCTTTTTACAAAGGGACTGAGAGAGAGAGAGAAAGAAAGCACTCTACACACCTCTTTCCACCGTCAGGTTGGTCTTATTTATAATATATTAATTGATTCTAGCGGTAATTTCTATAATTATGTTACTTTGGACTCAAGTGACCTATAATTATGCATTACAGCAGTGGTCATTTATATATGTTTCAAGTATAGAGTATCACATATACGTTGATTTTGCCGGTACTGTTTAATTGCAAATCAATCATGCTCAAGAAAGGGTCATTCTTTATATCATCAAAAATAGGATCGCTCTTTCCGTGATGGTGAGGTGTGACATTTGCTATAATTTGCCTTCGGTTATAACAACTAGAATGATTATAAAGAGACATTTTTATTGCCTCACATAAATAAAGGTTATATATTTGGGTGAAGAAACTAAAGCTGCACTCTATTTCATGCTTCTATAGAGTTAATTTTTTTTATTAGATTGTTATTTTCTAACCTAATTGTTTGGTGATATAGAGTAAAATAAATTGACGAAAATGTAAAGCAATTCAATTATATCTGTAAGAGAAAGTAAAGTCAGACCAGCAAAAATGTATAAAATATTTAAATACATATTAACCTATTTTTAATGGCGTCTTAATGTTATTTACTTCCATTCTAAAATATATCTTTAGATAATTCTCGTGTTCTTCATTTTTCTTTTTTTTTATGTGTGGGATTATGTACTCTTTCTGCTTAATTTAACTTCCAAACTTTATATAATTTATTTTGCAGTAAAATCAAAATTACAATTTTAAGATGTTTTTCTTCAGAAGCCGACACTATCTCTACCGCAAACGTCGCTTAATATCATTATTAATGTTACTTCTAATAACAGCACTCGTCATACTGATACTACCATCAATAACAATAATTAAAACAATAACAATAATAAATACTAAGCATCAGAAAAACAACCGCAACAACAAACAGTACTGATAACAATATTTCTACCAATTTTTTTCTATATTCAGTAAATATTAAATCAACAAGCAATGGATGAGAAGAAATATATGGATATATGGAAGACAAGTACTGATAAAATAAAGAAATATACAGAGAGATAAAAATGCTATTATGAGATTATATTTATTTGTTTCCACTGTCATAATCACAGAATTCAGCAGACTTTCATCAGATTATTTGTGTCTTAGAAGCGAATTGGTTTGGAATATTACTGAAATCATCAAAAACTATAAAGCACGTTTCTTCGACAAAGTTATGCATTTAATTGTAGATGTACTCAGCATATAACTATCTCTCTCTCTCTTTCTCTCTTTCTCTCTATCTATCTATATGTAGAGCGTGTATATGCAATTATACTTGCATATAGGTCAGGTTCAACGTATGTATTTATATAATTATATATTAAATGTAACCATACGTTCACATATTTATTTATGTATAAACATAAGTGCGTAAGTTCATATGTGGTTATAACGGTATGCATGAATATTTCCATCTACTAGTTGGTTGCACCTATATATACATTTATATATACATACATATATACACACATACATACCTTATATACACATACATATATACGCATATATATATATATATATATATATATAAATATATATATATATATATA
>NC_068994.1:9464857-9471162 GCF_001194135.2 Octopus bimaculoides
TATATATATATATATATATTCTAATTGAAATCGCAACAATGAATTTCTGACATAGTCTAAACCACTTCTCTTTTAACGAGAACATTTTATTGTCCCACCAGATATCCTAGTACTGTACACTCATATCGTGATTGAATAGGAGGTCATTTTCCTCGTAGCTTTTAATGCATCAAATCTCTTTTATTAATTTGTATACACCTTCTGTCCTTATTTTACGAACTATCAATTTGCTCCTACCGTATGGTGCCTGGATATGTCCACCGACATTAAAGATGACGTCTTACTCCACTCAATACTACACATCCTCTGATACACACTGTTATCTTTATTTCCCATCATCTCACGCATTGTTTAATTTGTTATCTCCTACTAATAACTCATTTGCCCTCAATGTCAATGAGGATACGGCAATGAATTCGTTATACACTCGTGCATATTCTTGCCTATCATTGCGGCGTCAGCGTTATTCTAACGACAACGTTTGCAAAGTTCTAGCTTGCCCTATCATGAAGTATACTCCCATCATAATCTTCTCATATAATCGCTCCCATGGAACATCCTGTAAAACACTATTTTTCTCAAAACGCATCCAATTGTTTCCTACTTCTTCATAGATCATACTTCCTTACTCGCTTATACTGCAATAACAGAAAAAGTAGAACTTCAGACTTGGTGTTAGTTGGTTATTGGCTTTGCTGACACGCCCATGGTAACAGCAACGTATAAATCTTACTTGGAGACCATCGCTTTCATTTTTCTACGCAAACAAAATTTTATTTCTCAATTTGCAGCATTATACTACATGGAAATCCTTCACTTACGTAGAGATGGGATGGTATGAATGCCATCGAATAACATAATTTTCCGATTCCGAACAATTCACAGAAATAGAATAAGTAATTGACATTTTTGCATCTAGTGCTGCTGTGTTCCGGTAACGTACTCTCATCACATTCTGCTTTTCTCCGTCAAATACATCATATAACCCATCCGTGTAAGTATACGTTTATACACGCCTTAACACCACATGTGCCAAACCTTATTTAATAACAACAAACAGGAGAGCATACACAGGTATACCCATACCATCCCTACATTAACACACATCCAGTAAATCCCCAAACACTGCGTTCTTTGCTTGCTAGATAAAGTATATAGATACAAGCTATGATGTATTATCTTTCTTCAGCGAAATCATTCGCTTTCCAGTACAATACTATTGTGTTCTATGTATTCCCGTTCTTCATTTCACTATTAGGTTTTCATTTATATACTTTATACAGATTCACTATCAACATCTCTTCGCTATATTGTTTGGGTTGTATTTTCCTTCTTGTTGTCTATTTTTTTTTTTTCTCAGTTCTATTATCGTCCGAAATGATAAACTCTTATCTATATCATTCTGAGATAGCAAAAATTAATTAACTCGCATTCGTGCTTGTTGCACGTTTCATATTATACCTAAAACATTCTGTACATTGCAGATATACAAAGAAGAATTCACAAAAGAAGAAAAGAAATTCTATTTACAATTTCGAGAACGAAAATACAAACAAAGTAGTGAGATTTGAGGTAATATATATGTGGGTACGTATGTATGATTAAACAGATGAGAAGAGGTATATGAGTTACATGTTGACACCATTGGCCGCACCAAGTCTGGAGCAAAACATTAAAGCCAATCTTTCTCGAAATCCCCCAAAATTTTAAGATGCTATACTTTTAATGTCTTGTAACTTGCTGCGTGCGTGTCAACAAAGTGCATGTATCCATATACATGTCGGTATATATATATATATATATATATATATATATATATGTATATATATATACCGGCCATTCTCGTAGTATATTTTAGCAAAAATGTAGCAATTTGTGAATCAGCTGCAAGTACCGGCCAAGCTCACCCTCTCTCTACGGTAGTCAAATGCCTACTATTCCTCCAATATAAACGCGGATGAGCGGAGATAGTTGTTGGGCGCGTAAAACACTATTGCACTTGCATAGATTATGTTATAGATTAGATTCTAGCTAGCTACCTACATAGATGGACACATAGACAGAGAGACAGATAGGTATTCAGATAGAGAGGCAGGAAGGAAGGCAGGCAGGCAGGCAGGCAGGCACGCAGGTAAGCAGGCTGGCAAACAGGCGGGTATGCATGTATGTAGGTATGTATGTATGTAGGTATGTATGTATGTATGTAGGTAGGTAGGTAGGTAGGTAGGTAGATAGGTAGGTAGGTAGGTAGATAGGTAGGTAGGTGGGTTTAGGTAAATACATAAATAGATAAATAGATAGATAGATATATAGATAGGCAGATAGATAGATAGATGATGGAGAGATAGATGACAGACAGACAGACAGACAGACAGATAGACAGACAGACAGATAGATAGATAGATAGATAGATAGATAGATAGATAGATAGATTGATTGATAGATAGATAGATAGATAGATAGATAGATAGATAGATAGATAGATAGATAGATAGATATACATATTTACGTATATTGAAAAATGCAAATTCATTTAAATTAAAGTGTTAAGCAATATGAAATGTTAATTTTCACATTAATACTTTATAGCATCTCAAGCGGATTCAGTTTTCACCTTTCAGTTCATCACGTACTGTTATACAAAGATGTTTAAGGGTCTTTGAAATAAACGAATTTACTTCAAAGTAGATACACAACCTTATAAATCAATAGAATTAAAGTTCGAAAACTGTTTATGTATAGGAAATTTCATTGCTGAACCCATAATGTATAAGAGAAAAGAAAAAGTAAATAAAAAAAACATGATATAAAAAGAGAAATATAATAATAATAATAATAATAATAATAATAATAATATTAATAATAATAATAATAATAATAATAATAATAATATTGACTCCATTAACTGCATGTTATGATATGCAAATTTCAGGCAACAAAAGTCTTATATATGGACGATAGCTTTGTTTGTACGTGTTATCATACGCACAAAGCCTATATTATCTTTAAGGACAATGAAACTACTTGAAAATGGCTTTCCTCCATAACCTAAATAAATATGAATTAGTTAATATTAGCAAAGATTTTTCAGACAAAATCATTCAATTTTTCAAAGTTTTCAGTTTATCATTATGGAACAATAGCATTTTGTTAGAGAGTTTGCCCATGGCGCCAATAATAAACATGAATGCAAATTTATCCTGTTTGGTACAAAAACCTATTAACTACCCTTTGGTTACTGAATACTAACTTGTTAAGTGATTAATTTCCACAAGAAACCACAATTCTGTTAGTGAATTCGATAACGAATCATTATGTATGCAAGAACATAGCCATTATCTTTTAACAACAGTTTGTACATAAGGGAAAATGGCATCTGGCGTTTTAATGTTAGCACTGCAAGAGTTCTGAATTAATTTTTCTTTATAAATTACTTGTAATTCATACACAAATTAATTGTTTACCTGTGCTTTTAGAACTGTGATGCTTTCCTTTTTAATACTAAGTAACACGAATATAAAAGAAAACTATTTACCAATGTATCCCAGATTAGAACTTGAAAATTGCTGTTAACATTAACGTCAGTATTTCCGTGACATCACATGAAATTTCGATATTTTTCAATATTCCCGTTATATAAAATATAATGAAATTTGAAGTGTAACCGAAAAGACTCCAACACTTTTTTTTTACCCGACCTATCGGAAAATATTAAATTCTGGTTATCACGCTTCTCATACCGCTCATTGAAGGACCAATCAGATTATTAGAAAGAAGCTTTATAATTCACTTGCTTTTCACGATATCATAAGATTCATAATGATCAAGATAATATTCTAAAATCAAATAGAAAATGCAATAGACTGCTACAGAAAAAATTCAATGTAAATACTTGAGCGAGTGAAAACTTCCTAATACTTCACAATATGATATTCCTCAACTGGCCAACTAACATTGAATATGGAAGTCGCCTAAGTATGAGATGCGACTATTTTGGAGATATGTCAGACAGAAATCACTTGTTAAAAACTACGTGAAGAAAAAAAAGAAATAAGTCTGATTGGTCAAACGAAAGAAAGAAGCACTCAATACATTCAGTAGAGAGTTCGATATATCATTAATTTAAACAGTTTGATTCTTCCCCGCACAACTTAGAGTTTCTTAGGCTTCTTACAAAATTTGGGTTGGTGATGTAGTATGGCTTCTCCGATATGACCGACTTACCCGCTCGCGATGGTATTGCTGGCCTCGTTCTAAACTTTGAAACAATTATATGTGTGTATGTGTATGTGTATGTGTGTACGTGTGAATATATACATAAACATATATACATATATATGTTTATATGCATATATGCACGCAGATGTATGTGTATATATATATATACACACACGCACAAAGACACATTTATTATTTCGTTTGGCAAGATTCCTGATACGAAATCGTGTGTTGAAACAGATATTGTTGTACCTCGGGATGGTCATTTTATTTATTATTTATTTTTATTTTTGCCAAATAATAACAAATAAAATGACTATTCCGAAGTAAAACAACATATATATAAATATTTATGTATGAATATATATGTACATATAATATATATATGTATGTATGTGTGTATTATGTGTGTGTGTATGTATGTATGTCTATGTCTATGTATATGTGGAGGCTCAACACTCAGTGATTAAGGTATGGCACTCACTATTGCGAGGTCGTGGCTTCGAATCCCAGACCGAGTGTTGCGTTGTGTTCTTGAGCAAAGCACTTCATTTCTCGTTGCTCTGCAAGCATTTCGTCAACTGACATGTGGCACCCGTTGCACCTGTACAGGTAATGTCGATTTGATGGAGGGAATGTGTTTGTGTGTACAGAAACATTTGATGACTATAAACAAATGACCTATGTGGTTGGTCGATGAGAAATTGTCGAACCATCATACGTCGTTTAGCGATGGGAGAGTCTATTATGTATGTGTGATTTTGTGTGCCCATTACGTACGTGTGTTTGTATGTGGGTATGAGTGTGTATGTGTACCTGTATGGGTGCGAGTTGCAACTCTGTGAATGAAATAGAGATAGAGAATGAGTTTAAATGTTGATGGGAAAGTCTTGTTCAGTGAACGGATAATTCAATCATTTACGCTTTCGAGCTTGTTTTACGTTCTTATATTTCCTGACTTTATTATTCATGATATTTTCTATGTAAATATCTAATCGACTACTTAACTTACAGAGATCGATTTATAATATATTAATATTATAGTTTGGATCGTTATATCCGGATATTAGCGTATTGGAATTTTTTTAGTTTGGGCTTTTTTTTATGTCGTGATAATTCAGTGAACTTGCACGTATATATTTATAAATACATCTCATTTTTTTTATTATCTAAGTGTAAGTTACACTCACAATTTACTGTAAATCAATGATTTTTTTTCGCAAACACATTTTCTTTGTAACACTAAAAACATATGCAGTTCCTAACGTTGTGCCCTCTTAGCTTCACAAACCTATCTATGTCTCTTAGTCCTTGAAACTGATGATGGTGCACTGTTATTTCTATTACTGACTCATTAACCCACATTCTTTTCTGTCAATGGTCGATATATAAACATACGTGCACGAATGTATATATGTATGTGTGTGCGTGTGTTTATTTAATGCAAACCCACTTTTGCACAGTTTAAAAATACCACTTGTCATATTCACATGCCCAGAAGAGTACGTCAATATCGAAGAATCCTTACATTCCCTCCGTTATTTGCAAACAGTTACAGCTCTCTCTCTCCCCTATTAGCTCACAGAGTCAGAAGCATGGGAAGTTTGCGTCTGAAATAATATTCCTGTTTCTGTGTACCAGCAATTTATGTCCACACTCAATTCGATGAGTTTATTTCCTATACATATATTTCCTCGCAATATACACGGTGTTTGGTATACATTTGGGGATTTGTATGACCCTATTTTTTTTTTTTTGAGAAACAGCTTGATCTATTAATGATTATTCTACACCAATGGAATGTGTAAGGATGAATTTGTATTTTTGAAAATGTTATCGGAATCGGATGAATAAAAGTCATCTCAATTTTTGAAAAACGTTACGTGTATCACGATGACTCGCGCTACGTATCATCGACCCCAATATTCAAATGAACTTGAGGCAAATTTTAGAGCTCTAAAAGTAGACAGAATAAATGCTGCTAAGCAGTTTATCGGGGGCGATTTTACTTCTGCCGGCTCCCCACTTTGATGTTAATCAAATAAAAAGGCATTTAAAAGCAGATTTACATTGGTCTGCATGTTATT
>NC_068994.1:9471344-9472239 GCF_001194135.2 Octopus bimaculoides
ATATATATATGAGGGGCTACTTTCAGTTTCCGTCTACCAAATCCACTCACAATCCCCAGGCTATAGAAGAAGTCACTTACATTTATAAAAAAATAGGTGGGGGGAAGGGTTGTTCACTAAGATACAATAGTTTGTTATCTGCAGCAAATCTTGAGATGTTAAACTATGGTGTACAATTTATTATTTTACAAAGCTTGGTTCAATTCTTATTTCTTCCTACAAACTTTGGTATGTACAATACGGGATTTCTCAAAAACTTTGCTTATAAAATTTATTATCAAAATATGTTATCCTACATGCACCCCCTTTCATTTTATTTCTACCTAAAGATAACTTTACTAATTTGAAAAATGCTTACCAAATATTTCCACTATTGGCTTCATATATATTTCCTTTATTTCGTATTTGCTCTGTTTTAAATTTATCATTTCTATTCTAAAATGATAAAGCACATCTAGGCGGAGAATATGTTCCATCCACTTGTGACTTTTTCTATATGATTCTATTTATTTATCAATTTTATTTCCATATTTTTCTTCAAATTTGATATATGATATTTCCATATGTATGTTCCAATTTTGACTCTAGAGTTTTGTACCGAGATAGATGTAATTTTGTATATGGGTACAGGTTCTGTGTATCTGTTTGATTCTGTTCATTTGAGTGATTCTCTAGTTGAACTGTCTCCTGAATGGCTCACATGAAAGAAAGTAAATCAATAATTGCGAACTTAATGTCAGTATATTTTGTTATGCAATGTATACCAAATATATTGAATTCAAGTAGTTATATATATATATACAAATACATACATAGATATATATATATATATAGCTTTATATTTATATATTTATATACATGTATATATATATACATATATATATATATATATATA
>NC_068994.1:9472816-9475664 GCF_001194135.2 Octopus bimaculoides
TATATATATATATATATATATATATGCACACCTGTCTATGTGTGTGTATATATGTATCTATATATGTAGCAAGTAATAACCCAGGAAAGTCATTTTAATATCGTTAATAATGGTATATAACGGTATCGTAGTATATAGTGCTTTAAAGTCTCAAAGGAATCGATAATCGATATATAAGGAAAGAAAACGCTAAATTATACATACATGCATGTCAATAGGGGTGAACACACCTAAATAAAAACAAGCAGAAACACATACGAATAAGCTTGTGTGTTTGTGCGTGTGTGCGAGTGTATGTGTGTGTGTGTGTGTATGTGTGTGTGCATGTGTGTATGTGTGTGTGTGTGTATGTGTGTGTCCCGGACATATAATTACAAACATCATCAGTTTATCTCCGCTTTATTAAATTCAATTCGCAAGATTTCAGCACTAGGTAAACGTGAGAACATCAGTTCATTCGCAAATATAATTATTAGAAATTTTGAAAGGCGTAGTGTGGTAAGCTGTCAAAGTATATCAGATCTTGACAGCAAAATCGTAATTTAAGGTAATTCTCGGAAATGCATTTGGCTTTCAAAATCTCACCCCTTTATAATTGCCATATATATATATAAATACCGGCAAACGTTGAGACTATGTTTGACGGTTACATACATATTCAATGATTAGTGAATGTCAGTGACAGCACGTAAACCGGCAAATTATTGATTTAACCGCAAATTGGTACATACTCGCTCCACAACCATGTATTTAAGTGTCACCTCAAATATAATTCATTTTCTACTCTAGGCACAAGGCTTGAAATTTTGGTGGAGGTAGCCAGTCGATTAGATCTTCCCCAGTACGTAAATGCTAGTGACTTTATCGACGCCGAAATGATGAAAGGCAAAGTGGACCTCAGCGGAATTTGAACTCAGAACGCAATTACAGGCGCAATACCACTAAGCATTTCTGATTTTAAATCTATACAAAATGAATTTTAAAATTATGTTTGTGGAAGGCGGTAAGCTGGTAGAATCTCTAGCGCGCCGATCAAATTGCTTAGAGGTATTTCTTTCGGCATTACATTCAAAATCGATCCGAAGACAACATGCTTTTCATGATTTCGGGGTTGAATAATAGGGTGAATGCAATTCACTCATCGATATATATATTATCTAAGGTGGCGAGCTGGCAGAATCCTTACCAGACCGGCCGAAATGCTTAGCGGTATTTGGTCCCGTCTCCATGTTCTCAGTTCAAGATTGCACCGAGGTTGACTCTGCCTCTCAAACATTCGGGATTCATAACATAAGTACTATGTGATGACTGGGGTTGAGATAATCCTCTTATTCACCCCACTCCCCCAACCCCTCAAAAAGTAATGGCGTTGTACCAAATTTTCAAATATATATAAATCAAAAGGCACAAGAACAAGCGTGAATAAAGTGACTATATATATATAAACCAATGGATGGTCGCGGAATATTCTTCAAAATTGAAAATATGTCTAATTTATTTTCAAATATTGGGAAGTTATATTTGCCGTATAGATATTTAACTTTACAAGTTGGGGACTCATTTATTGATATTCAGTTCTGTCTACAATGAAATAAGACGTCTCAGAATCACTTTCGATTTCTATCTTCTTTTGCTTACGGTAAAAAATTTGTTGTTTTCATGTTCTTACTATGAAATAAAGTAATGTGTTGAAACTTAGGTAACATTGGGGCTTAGGGACATAGAAATAGAATGCAAAAGACTGAAACAAACAAAAATGATAATTTTAGATAGCGGTTACTTGAAAGGAAAAACAATGTTGTTATGAATAACAAATTGAACTTTGAAAATTACCTAGTCAATAGCGAAAAGTAGTTTCCACTAAACGGCTTATAGTTTCTAAAGTTGAAGAAATAGATCGGTAAAACAAGAACCATAAACTAAAACAAACTATATAAAAGTAAATTGAACAGAAAATATCGAAGATTAGAAAAGTAACGAAATACAAATAGATGATGGTAGAACATACAAAACTCTACTCAAGATACCAATAACGACACACATCACGACCACTCGCATATATCAACAGGCATATAAAGGCACACGTGTATAACACATACATACAGATGTATGAATGTGTGTATGCATGTATGTATAATATATGTGTGCGTGATAGACAGATAGATAGATACATATATACATGCAAATATACATCCAAACAAATGCATATATATATGTATATATATATATATATATATATATATATATGTATATATAAACAGAGAGAGACAGAAAGAGAGAGAGAGAGAGACAGAGAGATACACAGACACATAAATAAATAGAGAGATATATAGATAGATATGCATGTATATAAAAACATGTATGTGTGTGTATACATATACACAGGTATGCACATACATATATATATGTATGCATTTATTCAAAAATGGTGAAGAGGAAATGGATTTCGTAGATATACTGTTGCAGTTTCGAAATGGCTTGTTCAACACATATAATTGCAGTCTATTTACAGCTATAAATTTCTTCAAGAAAAAAATTACTTTGTAATGCGTTGATAGCGAAATTATGGTGTAGCAGGTTAAAAATTGACTGTGTTTACACAGCTATACGTTCTATATTCAGATAGACAACAAATTCATTGGCATATACTTTTCTTTGCATTCTGCGTATTTTACTTTCTACTTTTCATCTTTTGTTTTTTTCCCATTATTATTTATTTTTTTGGTCTTGGGAAACTGCCAAGGTATTTATTTATTCATAACAAACTGTCTTTATACAGTAATAATTTTCGCTCTTTTATTCTTTTCTCTTCATTTGTATTTTACTAGTTCTCTTCTGCCCAATAATA
>NC_068994.1:9476579-9480810 GCF_001194135.2 Octopus bimaculoides
ATATATAATTATTTCAAATTAAAAGGGTAAAGGATTATCAATTTATTAATTAATAAATCAATTAACAATTAATAATTTTTACCAAGCCCATCGGTATGAAAGCTCCATTATTGGTGGAGAAAGCTCACGAAGCATCTAGTAGATGGACTATGGAAGATGCACTAATACTATTATACGAATTAGAAATAAACAGAATCACATCAGCTTAAATGTCTTTTAAACATTGGTATCAAATTTTGGTACAAGCTCAGCAAATAGGTTATATCGACGTTAGTGATCAACCGTCATTCATTATATTGACGCCGAAGTATGAATTGCCAATTTGACATCGACGGCTAATTAACACATAACATAAATGCTGAGAAACACCGCTAAGCATATTTTTCCGCTGCGGTAACGGTCCTGCCAACTCGCTGCCTTAGATATATGATGAATATTCTTTTCTACACTAGGCGCAACGCCCGAAATTTTGGGAGAGGGAGAGACCAGTCGAATCGATCGAAACCAGTACGAAACTGGTACTTAATTTATCGGCCCCTAAAGGAGGAAAGGCAATGTTGACCTCGGTGGAATTTGAACGTAAAGACAGACGATGTACCGCTGAGCGTTTCGCCCGGCGTGCTAACATTTCTACCAGCTCGCCACATTAAAGACATTATAAATATAATATATTAAATCTAGTTATACTATTGTTGACATCGTTAATTACACAATCGTTCGCAATCTAATACTACATCTGCCCGCAGGCAGTTCAATCAGGGTAAAACGCTGAGCAAGATGAGAAACTCTGGGAGCGATGTTGATCTAAATTTATCATGCATTCTATATACACATATTGAAATAATCATAAATATACGTTACATAAAAGAATAATTTTGAAGTCGATTAATATGTGTTCAGTAATAGTATATATAAACTAAATACAAACACATAGAATCATACAAATAATTCACGTCTATAAAATGATCTCCGGTAGAATATTATATTCATATTTTCCACATTCATCATGAACAAATGAATAAGAGAATAAGTAGCATGGAATTAATAAATGTATTTAGAAAAAGAGAATAAATATTGTGGGCTGCAGATAATGAGAAATGTAAGACAAATGCGAGGGCAATGTACAGTAATACAAAAGGTAAAAGAGATATACAAAGAAAGAAAAATTCAAATGTATAACTGGAAAATATTAAAGTTTATTCAAAAATCAATAATTCAAATATAACCAAATTGTATTATCCTCTAGTGATAAATAATTAGATAAGATTGATGAAGTCATATAGTTACTTGCTTTTTAAAACGCAATTCATCATAAATTTTAAATAAACAAAACTGACACATCGAAGGAAAATATTAGCAGTGGTCAATTGTTCAAACACAATGAATCAATTCTTATATATTATATAAAACATACGTTTGTGTGTGTATATATGTATGTATGTATGTATGTATGTATGTATGTATACATATATGCATATTTAATATCATCTGGGCATTATCCTTATAACGTGTATTTCAAAGTTCCTGTACGTTTGTCGGATATCATATGGTATAACACAGCAGGAGTACTCCTTCCATTAGATATACATTATAAATGTAGAAATCCGTATGTGTACGCAGAATTCATATAACAAAAATATATCACCGAATGCGTGTACGCATACAGATACACACACGCACTACCCACACACACACAAATATGTATATGATGGATATTCGTTACTTACCCGCACATTTCCTTGATTCAATATGCTTTACAGAGTTACAGATATGTTTATTGAATACAGAGAGTATGTTGGTCAATAAAGTGTGATTTGATTGGACGAACTAATCCAAAAAGCGACCTAATTTGAGCCTGTCGCTGGCGTTTCCTTTCTAGTAAAAGACGCACAATATTCTTAGATTAAAAATATTTCAATTGAAAAATACTTGAATATTCTTAGATTAAAATTAAGTTGACATGTTTCCAAGTCAACCGAGTACATGTTAACTAATCGTTAACATGACTAAGAGAAACGTAGAAGGCATCAATAAATAATTATGAATATTTATTTAAAACATGCTGCAGTGTTGCCAGTACACCTCCTTTTTGTATATGCCGCATGCCGTATATGACTAATATTGGTATGAGTTTGGAGATGTAGTGTAGATTTTATGTTTAAATAATCGCCGTTAATTTTATAACGGAATGATAAATAGCAATATTGTTAATCGATTAATTAATTAACTTGTCGATGTTCCTGTACTTTAGAATGCTAGCCGATCACACGCTGGAATTCACTGAGCTAAGAACTGAGAACCACATTCGACATAAGCAGAACCAATTGATATATACCTGTGTGTGCGTGTGTGTGTGTGTGTGTGTGTGTGTGTGTGTGTGTGCGCGCGTGTGTGTGAGTGTGTGTTTGTTCTCAGTAACGCATGACAATCTTTGATTATTTGTTTACGTCTCCGTACCGTGGTTGTTCAGCAGTAAATGGCTGATAGAATAAGTATCACGCTTTAACGAAACAACTTACTGCAATCTAATGACCTTGGACACCCCAATTGTAAGCTGTCAGCTACGCCTGGATGGTCCCTCATCTGAAAACTACAGGCAATCAATCACATACATGACGCGTATATACATACATACACATATATATATATATATACATATCGTTTCCACACGTGATGGTATTTTAATAATACCATACCTCCTTATATATATATATATATATATATATATATATGTCAGTTTAGCATTTTTCATCGCACTCACATATAGGCTCATTAATTTCTTCTAAATGCTAATATACGATAACTAGTCTCTATGTTGTGAAGTGACATTTACAGATATTACGATTCCTACCAACTGAAATAGATTAAAATCTATTCTCCTTTATAATTAAATGTACGAAGTTTTAAAAAACATATCTGCTACTTTCAACAGATTTTTGCAATATATTGTTTGGTTGTTTTTACATATTATTGGAAATCAATGAACACAAGGCTATTGAATGTATTCAATGTAGATCCTTTTGAAGATATCTGTTAGTCACGTGTCAGACATACACCCAAACGTCCATTCACACAATTACTCACATACATGCATACCCACACATACCCATACAAACACGCATATATACTTACATGTATGTATGTATGTATGTATGTATGTATACGCCATTCAAATATAGCAATTCAGAATGTAGAACAACATAGACGTAATTTAACAATATTTTCTTAATCAATAGAATCACAGTAATTCACAATGATTATCGTTCGTGTTTAGTCAGAAAAAAAATTATTTTTGAGATAACATGAGAATACATGATACAAAAGTATTGATTGAGGAAGAAATAGTTCACCATTCGTTTTAACATACCAGAACTACGTAAAAAATGCATTAAGTATTGCTTTTTCTAATTATTCTAAAATATATATATTGTAAGTTGCATATCGTCATTACACCTTTTGTAAGACAACGAGCATTGAGGCATGGTGATGCTGTTTCAGTTGGACGTTCAGTAAGAACTATCTTTTACGAGTGCGAAAATATTATAGAAATTTTCCAGTGGATGCTGCAATGTAACCAGACCTATGATGACACTAAATACTTGAAATATTTAACTGAATCATCATAAAATTAACTATCATTCCGATGCAATGTTGAAATCAGCTTCAAAGTTTTATGACCTGAACCGTCAGAGACCCAACATGTCATGGGTAGCCTAGCGGATAGTTATATATAAGCGTGGGGGTGGGGAGAGGAATGAGTACACGTTCTCAGAAAAGTAAACGGCTTTCTTATAAAAAGAGAAATCTGTTATTTTATGATTCTATCCGGTTTTTAATGGTATTCTAAAAGTACCTTTTATTGTGTATAATTAGAAATGTTACCGTCTGAACGCATTTATCAAGCATGTAAACTTATTAAAGGAGTATGAGAGCCTTGGAAATAACATAAGTAACATATCTATTTAAATTTAATTGCACATCTACTTTGCCACACGGTTTAAGTGTCTTAAAGAACACAGTCTTCATACGCTGGAGAATAGCAAAAACTGTTTCCGGTCAGCAAGCAAGACATTTTTTTAACGTAACATGCAATAAAATTTTATGTAGTTAAATACAAAAAAAAAAAAGAAACGTAAAAATTCTCTGCGAAAACTTTTCATTAATATATGATTTTGTCACTCTCTTTCTCTCCCTATCTCTCACCTATTCACTCCCACCCTCTCTCTCTCTC
>NC_068994.1:9482416-9495837 GCF_001194135.2 Octopus bimaculoides
AAATGAAATACCAGTTGCGTACTCAGGTCGATCTAATAGACTAGCCCCCTCCCCTAAATTTTCGGGCCATGTGCCTAGAGTAGAGAATAATATTTTACTTACTATAAAAAGGGGGCGAGCTGGCAGAATCGTTATCTCGCCGGGCGAAATGTTTATGGGTATTCCGTCTGACTTCAAATTCCGCCGAGGCCCACCTTGCCTTTCATCCTTTCGGGGTCGATTAAATAAGTGCCAGTTACGTATTGGTTCCTTATTTCTTTGTCGACTTATTCCTTTGTCTGTCATTGTTTGTCCCCTCTATGTTTAGCCCCTTGTGGGCAATAAAGAATTAAATATTTTACGTACTGTAGAACGACAAAAATACAAAGTAGCTCTAGACGATATTTGAACTAAAAATGTTCGCTGAAATAAATGTCAAGAAAAAATTACTCCGTTGCGACAACTAATCTGCCGGCTCACAGCCTATCGTGATGCTAGTCATAATATCAATAGCGAAGCGAATACAAAACAGTGCAGTAGTAATGTTTTAATAGTAACATATATATGGATGATGTAAAAAATATCATTTCAAAGATAAATCAGCCGCAGAGAAGTATAAATATATATATATATTTAATAGAATGTTTTTATACAAATAAATAATATGTGAGCGAATGACCAGAATAAAAATACATTTTGTTGTTGCCTGAAGTAACTAATAATGATATAAAATAATGTTCACGAAACAAACTCAAATTTCTCTAATGTCGATTTATATATGTATATGTGTGTCTCCTCTGTTTATATTATTTTATTCTTTTCCCCATTTTGTTTTGGTTCGTCTTTAGAATTGTGTTAATCTTTATAGAACAAAATGTCGCAAATTGATTTCATGGCAAAATAGAACTGGACACTTAAATTAGTGTAGTCTTTAGAAATTTTCATCATCTTTAAGTGGGTGTCAGATAAAATCGGAATTCTAAAAAGCATGAAACTAAATACAGAAACATTTTTCTTTTAACCTACAATAAAGAAGACAAGGCGGATAAAATAACATACAGGACATTTATAAAAAACGTTACTAGCTACAACAATGCTTCTGGATCTAAATGCTAACAGACACAACGGCTGACAAACTATGAACACATTTAACCTACCGTCTTAATGAAAAGAGGGTACTTTTGATCCTGCGTGCCAAGATATATTATATTGTCGAAATGATGTGTTGCTCATAGAAGCAGTGAATTTGGTCATCTTTCTTGGTCGGTGGATGGGAGGGATGAAAAAATCACCCAGACGTGTCAGTTTGTAATTTCTCGCTCATAAAATAACGTCAATTTAACTGGTAGCTTCCCTGTGGTTTTGACACCTGGTAACATTATGAACAGGTAAAAAATACAGAATGCATTAGATTATGTTGCAGTCGATTATGATATCCTTTAGTCAGGAGCTGATTATATGTTTAAGGTTTACCACAGAAAGCCCGAGCTTGCAGAAGAGTAAGAAGAGAGTATCGTGAAACAAGAGAACTGGCTTGGATAATTTTGATAGTAATGTCTCTTAATGTTACCGAATGTACATGGTCATGATATTAAAACAAATGACGGATTAACATTATCCTCTAAGAAGACCATAAAGAAATTTGATTTTACATAGTAAGATACTAGAGACTACCTGTTAGGGTCAACTCTTTTCTGTTTAAATCGACACTAATTATATATATATATATATATATATATATATATATATATATAAACCATAAAAAGATAGGTATGATAGAGGAATATATTTATTTAATTCCTATGAGAGTTTCGCAGCCTTCTTCATGTATCAATGATTTCGGTGAATATCAAATTATGTCTGCATATGACCATTATAATTTTTGTTGTTGTTGTTGTTAGAAACGCGTGTGCTGCCAGAATCATTAAAACGCCGGGCAAAATGTTTGCGGCTTTTCGTCCGTCTTTTTGTTTAGGTATCGTACAGAACCGAAGTAGACTTTGCTTTCTCCCTTTCGGGGTCTATAGAAGAAGTATGATTTGACGACTGGTGTCGACTGAATCGACTAATTCCCCTTTCCCGAATATTCTGATCCTCTTCCAAAATTTGAAGCCATTATCACTGTTGATGTTGTTATTGTTGATGTTTTTGTTGTAGCTGTTATTGTTGGTGGCAGTTGTATTGCGGTTGTAATGACGTTTGAAAAAATGCAAGATGATGTGTCACCATTAGGCGTCATCCAACATATACGTTTTCGCTCAGTCCATCAGAAATTGCATCTGATTGGCCCTCATATATCTTCTTTATGATAAAAGAAAATCATTCAACTTAAATTGATTGGCAAAATTGGAATATTCAGTTTTTTTTTGTTAACTCAATTAGAAAACAGATTAGTATTAGAAACGATATTACCAGTTTTATAATCGTATAAATTTTGTGTCATCTCGGGGTCTCCGAATCATTTTGTCCCGATCATTAAACATTGTAACTTTTAGCATGTCATGAAATTTAATAAATAAAATAGATGAGAATGAAAATAGATTAGTCGTGAAAAAGGATAAAATATATAGGACGCAGTGTGGTAATAGTGATATAACCATGGACATGCTAACGAAAATGTGTTGCAGTGGATACTTCACGCACGTATATATACGCCCAAACGCGTAGGAACACATACCACACGCACAAATACAACACATGCAGGGATATATGCATATATATACTTACGTTGGTACATACTTACATACAGGTATACATTTATCAGAATTTAGGTGATATATACATACTTTCCTCCTCTTTCGCATACACACACACACTATATAATATATATGTGTGTGTGTGTGTGTGTGTGTGTGTGTGTCTGTGTGTGCGTGTGTATGTGTGTGGTTTTGCATTCTTCCCTCATCTTTCGCATTCTCACTATATATATATATATATATATATATAGTTTTGCACTCTTCCCTCTGAACAGAATAGTAGAGAGGGAGGGACAAAGAGAGAGAGAGAATTTTTTCCAATATGCTTTGAAACTAGCTATCGATCTTGTGAGTTAGCGTTGGTAATAATAGGAATCCAATCATAATCCAATTAAAAGATAGGAAGTTGGACATGCATAAGTATATCAAATATATCAACGTTAACAAGCCCTTATCTGGAGGAGAAATAACGAGGAATGAAATTATTAAGCGTCGTCTCCACTAAAATCGTTATACTATGCCGTAACAGGACTAGCTTAATAAGACAGTGCGTGGGCTCTATAAGTCACATCCGAAACTATACTGCTGATATGCTATAATATTGTCTTCTCTTCCATGGCGAGCGATGACCTCTGATAAGTATAATTTTCTAATTCGTAAATTATTGAAATTTTATTCTACATCCTTAACTGGGAACATAAGACGCTTACTTCTGATAAAATTTCTTAAGACAAAATATATCTGCCTTGTGCTATGCGTGATCCGCCATGATCATAATTTACGACGTCTTTATCTTAATGTAAGTTCTGTTCTAATGTCGTGTGTTACAACAGTTCTTCTGTAGTTTAGCTAAAATTGTGTTAACGGCTGATACTATTAGATGAACTGTATATCTTTTCGAGATATCAACGTATATGTCACTCTCATTCATCTTACTAGGTGAGCCTTTTATACGTTTAAGAGAAACAACTTTATCTAAAAATAATCTTCACAACACGTTTATACTTGGGAAAATAAAGTAATCTTTATATTAATACTGCTACATTTTGCTTTTCTGTTGTTTTAATTGTTAAGAACAATAAATATTTATATACTTGTCATCTCGACTAAAGATCTAACGGGTATATTCAGAAATATGTTTTTGGCAACATACATACCAGGAAATATTTCTCATAAGTTTTAATCGATTCAAAATTTAAATTATGGCACGTTACCGCTAACGAATAACAAACATCTTGAATCGAAAATCTCCTGATCTCCCAGATATAGTGACTTAATATACCAGAGAAAGTATCATTGATGGTGATGAAGTAAACTTGTAGTTGAAGGATGATCGAAATTCATGGTAAATCGGAGATTATCGAATTCATACATTTACATGTAACGTCATCTTTCAAAAAATATTTTGATTCTGATTTTATCGCACTTCTCCGAATAATTTGCTATAGACATAAGGTGCCGGTGAATATAATTTAGGTGTTCTCACACTGTTTCAGCGCCACCAACCGAAGAGATTATAAAATTTAATATGTGCTGTTCGACCACCTCCGAAATAGCAAGCGAGAACTAATACAACTGTATATTTGGAAATGTGAACAAAAGTTTCCAATTGCCGTGATGGTGGAGCGGTGAGGAATTTTTAGATGTACAAAATTTACAGACACAACAAATGCTAGAAGACTTTATCAGCAGGAGTTGTTTTATCCAGCGTACTTAAAGTAGAAGTAGGATTAATGAGCTTGATTGAAAGAATGGAATATAAAAACAGGAAACAGACATATTTTACATTCCTGACCATAGTTAATCGATTAGAACAAATCTCGATGAAGAGCCAGTAGTGTCTGATATGTGGCAAATTTGTCGATATTGCCAATCATCTGACGTGTGAAAGAGAGCAAAATACTAAACAAAAAAGTTTCAAACATAGAAGCAGTTTCGCAAGGAAAATATAGTAGGACATTACAAGAAAATTACGTAACAAATAGTATAGTAAAGTCTACCATCACAGGTCAGAGGCTGTAATTGTATATGACCGCCGAAAGATTATACAGGATTTACTAGTGTATGGTGACGTGAAATAGAAATAGAAGCTGATGTTTACAGCAAGAATAGCACATCAACGCAACTTAAAATGATAGGAAATGGAAATTTTCTTAATAATAATAATAATAATAATAATAATAATAATAATAATAATAATAATAATAATAATAATAATAATAATAATAATCATCATCATCATAATAATCATACTTTCTTTATTGGCCACCATGGCCGAACGCAAAACATAAAGGACGATGCACAGACGATGGACATTGGGGTTAGATCAGCAGTTGTCTATGAATACCAATCTCCCCACTCCTACGCCACCGATGTCGTCCAAGATAAAGACATAGGATGGTACAGCTTGTCACCAGTGACCCCGCAACCTACTTTGATGGTTTAGTTAATTCGAGCAACGTGGAATAAATTATCTTGCTCAAGAACACAACCCAGAGCTCGGTTCGGGAATCGAACTCACAACCTCATGATTTCAAACCCAAAGCTCTAACCACTAAGCTACTTTTAGTATATCCGAGCAATTAACGACTTTAGATGCAACTACTACATATAACTGTGTATTTTTTATATTTTTTACAGTAATAGTGATGTCCATATTCGTTCTTATTCACACAATAATAGTAGTAATATTTATGACCAACAAATATATTCAGAGAGTATGAAGTAAAGAAATAAATTACACTTTAGAACAAAAATACGTTGCATAGAAATGACAAATATGGCGTATGATGGATAAGATCAGGTGCAAGGTATATTCAGCACTACTGTTTTCTTACTAGAAACCAAAGCGCGCCTTATTTCAACTTTAGATGAAGGCAAAAAATAAGATTATAAATTGTAAGGACGCAGAGATATATACATAACAAAATTGGAATGAATATAGGCTTAAAAGACGATGATCACTGTATAGATTGTAATGAAGGAGAAAGTTTCAATAAAAGATAGTTAAGGGATAATTAAGAGATAATTGAAAGATACTTAATGGGTAATTAAGGTATGTTAATGAAAGTAACTGATTGCCAGGATATCAATTTAAATGCATAGACGTAAGAATAAAATACGAGCAAGCTATAAATTGATTCAGCGTTTTAAGATTTCAAAGTTATCTAAGTAAGAAATTGCAAATGAATCAACGCTTTAGATGAAAAGTAGAAAAAATTCTTTTAGTGAAAATTAATAGTTAAAATTAGTTAAGTATAGAACAATTAATTTCTGTTATGGATTATACGAGAAAGAGGATACGTATCCCAAACATCTCTTTGACTGTTGCAGGGAAGGATAAAAAATGTCTCAGGTTTCGTATCTTAAACTGATTAATATATTGAGTTCTACTGAAAAAAAAACAAAACATTATTTGAAGACTTACAGAAGATTAGAGTACACCGCTTGTTAAAATGATTTAAGAAATGAGATTTGGACATATTTCTGCTTTACCAAAATATCTAAAATATCTAATGTGACAAATTGAGAAATCATTCCAAATGAGAACTGATAACCTCTTGAAAATCTGAGATAGTATAACCCGAAAGGAATTTACAAATCGAAGCTTAATTTTTGTTTGTGGGGTGGGTGTTGTGGCTAGAAGTTTAGATTCTAGAAAAGTATTTTGAAAGTTTAAAAGAATTTGTGATTACTACAGTTAATATCAAAGTTCTACCAAAAACAGCCATTGATATCTCCGTATCTGGTATGATAAGAGACATGTATCAATTCATATTTGATTGAATATTGTACTTTTACGAGCTAAAGGCAAGAGGGACACCAGTATTCAATCCTTGCTGTTCCAGAGGGTTCTTGATACTGTTAAGAACGCACGGCTGGATCGTCGAGGCTTACGAATGGATGGTTTCTTTAAAGAATGCATTTATTACATAATACGAGATTGCAAATGTTTGCCGAAAGGTAAATATAAATAGGGGAGTAGATTTCAATTACAGAGATGTTTGCCAGAAGTCATATTCACCAGTTGGAATTTGATGGAGTTAGATCCAGATGGCAGTGTAATACTAAGTTAAACAGCAGTTGCGTATAGGTTGTGGTCCCTGATGATTGAGGTGTCACAGAAAACTATTATATTTAAAAACCACGTTATGCTACATGAAGCCATTATCAGTGGGTGACGGTTAATTATATTATGGCTATAGTTTCCTACTTTTGAGGCATAGTCTGTATGAAGAGGTGAAAGATGAAAGCAAAATGGTTTAAGATTCTCTGAATGATATTAATCTAATTTCATGCAGAAAATAATCAAAGCAAACGCCAGGTTGCCTGTGGATAAGTTGTGAATGTGAAAGAGTAAATAAACCGGAACTAATTTATACATAATTAACGAAATCTGTAAAATGTAATGTTAAAAAGTGCTATCGCGAGATACATTGTTCGAAAAGTACTCTGCGCAATATATATTTTATATGTGATTCTGCAAGGCGAAATTTTAGATGGAGAAGTACTGAAGGAGTCAATAGTTTATAATGATTTATTTGGTGAAGCGTGGGTGAAAATAATTTAGATGGAAGAATGCTCGGTGAAATTATATTTGGTAGGGTCTAAAAATAAAAATATAAATTAAGACACTGGAAATGTTTTAAGATATACAAATCAAGAAATCATGGTTGATTATAATGTAATTCATACGCGTTTTATATTAGGTATTTTTATAACACGGAGACAGAATGTATACAGTAACTCCTCAATTGTTGCAGCTGTTCCGTTCCAGCCCCCGCGATAGGTGAAAATCCGCGAAGTAGAAACAGCACTTAACTGCATATATTTTTTTAATTACTTTTATAATTTGTATATATTTATTTTATTATAAATGCAAAACAGCACAACGAAGGAATCTACGTAAGCTCAAATAATAAACCGCAGTAGGTGAACCGTGATAGGTGAACCGTGATAGGTGAACCGTGATAGGTGAACCGTGATAGGTGAACCGCGATAGGTGAACCGTGATATGGTGAGGGATTACTGTATAAGAGAAATTGAGAGTGGTTGAAATATTAGATACTTGTATTTTCTAAAACACAGAATAACAGGTATTCGGAATATATCGGAATATTGTGCTAGGCTAGATTATATAGTAACAGGGACGAATATTGTGCTAGGCTAGATTATATAGTAACAGGGACGAATATTTTTAACACGTCAATATGATAATGAGAGTAAGTGTAGATTAATTCAAAGAAGACAGTTTTATTGAAAAATATCATATACACCCCCACATAAGATTAACATTGGAGAGTTATTTTATTTTTTAATCGCTTATTAAGAAGAGAAAATGCAATACTCGTCATGATTTTTAAGAAACTGAAAGAGTGGTTGTGAGACAGATATATTTAACCGAATGTTCTGATCGCAATCAGTCACTAGATTTGAGATCATATAAGCAGCAGGTGGACTATTTTCAACA
The DNA here is from genome assembly GCF_001194135.2 of Octopus bimaculoides. Classification (NCBI taxonomy): domain Eukaryota; kingdom Metazoa; phylum Mollusca; class Cephalopoda; order Octopoda; family Octopodidae; genus Octopus; species Octopus bimaculoides. Next base: position 9,490,562 of record NC_068994.1, read on the forward strand.
AGTTTACGAACTAAGAAAGATCGTGAAAACCGTACCATTCACTTACATGTGAGTATGACTAGGGATCACTTTCTATGCTTGTGTTGATATTTCCGTAATCGTAAGCAGAAAGATACGGTCTCGTTCCTCTCACCTTCACCCACGAAATATCAGGGAAGTGAAATCTCGAAAGAGATGTAATAGAATTTATATTAATTTTATCTGAGAAAGCTGTCAAACAGTGAAATAACATACATTAATCAAAGACAAAATATATTATTTCGCTCAAAATTCAAACCCACAAACTTATGCTCATATATAGTAGTCAAAGAGGCCTAACAATTAAATTACGAGTTTCTGTCTTCGTTTTATGCTTTTAGACTTCGTACAAGAAATAGGATCATGCCTGTAACAGTCCTGATAAACATACTTACTTAATATTACATAAATGCTTATGTATCTTTAGTTTTAGTATGATGATCTCCTTATTCTCTATAAGCCAGAAGTGCAAATGTTGTGCAAGCAAGAATCAGTTCTTGAATGGGAAATAAGTTGGAAAGCTTTCAATATATTTGATTATTCTTTGTTTATCTGGTCATAAGATTCACAATTAAATCTACTCCACACGCACATTGTGGCATGATTGCTCGGTAGCGTACATAATTCCGCATGTGCTCCTTGACGATGTTAGGCTATAATTTAAGTATTTCGCTTTAGACAGCTTGCTTCCTAACGAGTACAGCTTTTATAATTTATGTCCTTTAATATCGCTAAATAAGCGACTATAAGCCTTATCATTTGAAATATACACGGACATTTTAAAGATATTTGCATTATCATTGATACGTCTATTTTCTTTGTTATTTTTATGCTAAATCATATTCACATTAAAACCGATACTGACGTTTAGAGAAGAAGCATTAATAAACTCATTTGCATGATAATTTATTGGAATAAGTCAATGTCATTCTTTATAAGTACATACAATAAGACTTATCTGCAAGGTGTATGATAAAAATTGGAAGGCAATTATATAACCTTATTCATTTAAAATTAGATATGTCTATTAGAAGTTCGAAAAGTTTCCATGAATAAGAAACCATTGCTTTGTAATGAAATTCACTTAAGTACTTAATTAAAAATATTTTACCCTATTTAAAACGGATCTTTGTTCTCGTAAATCACCTTCGTATAACCAGATGGAATTTATTGGTCGCGAAGGATTTAATTGTCTCTAGCAGACTTAAAAACGACAAAAGTTGTCCTTAGGCAGGTACGGGGAAGGGAAATGGCGTATCATTGTAATGGAATTTCTAAAACTTAAATAATCGCTTTAAACATTCGCGTCACGATTCTTTTAAACTGGCTATAACAAGGAGGCTAAAGAACCGGGTCATATGTATCCATTATATTATTAGCTTTATTGGTCTTTCGAATTGAAGGGCGCCATTGTTATACTGGAATCTTCTATAGAATTGCAAAGAGTTGCGTTTTTATGCATTTGCTCTTTTTTAGTGTATAATAAAAGTCATTTGTTACTGTTGATGTATTCTAGGGTGACGGTGTGAATGCATGAATTATCAAATAAGAATTTAGAATAAAGTTAAATTATCATATAGCTGTCTACAACAGCACGAATATAATGTTTCGGGTTTTGAATATTGAGGAAAAGATTAGATAGAAAAAGAGAACTATGATCTTAAAGCTGAACTAGAATCTGCATAAAACGAAGAGAAACTACAATAAAACCAATGAAGCCAATACGTTTTTAATGAAGCATCATTTGAAAAAGAAAAGCGTGAATACCAATTCCATTAACGAATATAAACGCACTAAAATCATAACTATGGTTAAAGTTATACCAACTGTTCAAAAATCCATAGATCAACGAAAATTGATGGGACAATGTACAAATATTGTTAATATAAGAACACGAACAATAGTTGTAGAACCAGTAAAAATGTTTATGTCACCAGAAATTATCTCTGAAACATAGTAAGTAACGCGAAAATGTCACCCGACTTCATAAAAACATAATCCAAGTTTTCAAGCTGCGCATAATTAACTGAATATCAGGAAAAACATGTCTGCTAGTGTAGGCCGAAACTATCAAGATTGGATTCTGGGCTATCATAGGTATTCTCATTAGGTGTCTGAGCAGCTGAACATTATGAGCAACTAAAACAATCTCCATAACGTACCGTTGAGTATATGTCTACGGGAGCCCAATAGTGGTCAAAATCGTCATAAAACTTTACAATGGTGTACTTAAAAAATAAAACGAATGAGACAAGGGATAATAATATACAAGGGACAATCTACTCTTAGATTCCAACTACTAAAGTGGGATTACTGGTCCAAAAATTGCTGAGGATTGTGGGTATGATTACTGGGGAAAGGACACGCAGGGATGTTATAGAGGATGGCTGACGAAAGTTTGTTATGGAGTATCTAAGTTTCGTAAAACGCAAACTCCTCTGATATCCACATCATCAGTAATTAAAATTATAAGTATGTGTAGCAGAAAGTTTGTAATTATAGCATTGTGGCAACATTCATTATCGTAACGATTACGGTTTTTTTCAGAAAATATAGGGTAAATAACTCAGATATTTATGGTTAAATCAAATATGGAGGGTAGGTATGCTACGCACGAATGGAAGAACAAAATGAGGCACGTTTCAGTTGTATCAGACATCATCATGAAAGAATAATCTAAAGCTTTATGTTTTCTTTAGGTAAAAATTGACGCATATGCATTTTGAAGAATAAACTTATAGTGTTATGACAGCTTAAATATTGGCCGGGTGTACAGATTGTGACCATTACATACCATCGCTTTGCAAAATGAACATTTGACTATAGTGTGACTACTAATATTCCTGATCTAGTATGGCATGAATGTGCATTAATTAAAATGAGTGCCTTAATGGTACAATATTTAATGGATTTTGAATAATTAAATTATCCGTGTTATGCCTGCAGATTACTTTTGGCAAGAATAAGTTAATAAGTTAATAAATATTCTGATCACTAATGCTGTCAGTTTAATTAATTGAAATTTCTTTGCCTGATATAATAACTAAAGGTAAGGCGATGAGCGGACACGATCGTTTGCACGTCAGGTAAAATGCTTAGCGGCATTTCGTCCGTTCTTACGTTCTGAGCTCAAGGCTGGCTTTAACTTTCGTCCTACTGTGGTCTATAAAATAAGTATCATTTGAGCACTGGGACGATTTAATTGACTTACAGCCTCCCCCGAAGTTGCTGACCTTATGTCAAGATTTGAAACCAGATTTGAAACCAGAATAATAATTAGACGTAAAGCAGCGAGGTGGCACAATGGTTAACACGTCGGGTAAAATACTTAGCGGCATTTCGTTCATATTTATGTTTTGAGCTCAAACTCCGCCAATGTAGATATTATATTTCATTCTTTTGTGGTCAATAATATATAAACCTGAAAAGTACAGCTACGAATAATTATACTCGTATAAATAGATATTTTACATTATAATTTCATAAGGTATCCGTATGCTCTAGTTTTTATCATTTTATTTAAAAGTTGGAGCAAGTGTTAAGGTAAGCTATGCTGATGAAAGTAAACATGATTGGTAAATAACTAGAGACGTCAATATTTTGCTTGAAATCAGGATCACTTTAAAAGCATGAAATATTTGATTAAATAAATGCTTAAAACTTTGTCTCTCTTCCTCTAGCTACTCTGCTATTTGCCATTTTATGTTTACTAAGATAAAGAAAAAAGGGTTCAATTTATACGTACTGCCGCTGCTCCCTCAAAATCCAGAACGCCACTTATATAGTAATAATGTGAAGAAGTAGTAAACACAGAAGAAAATTGTGAAACAGGCAAATATTCGTCTGTGATTTTGTGTGTGTCTGTGTGTATTACTGTATGTCACTGTATGCACGGCTGGAGTCACAATGCGCCTCCCCACATTTCCATTTTCGATTCATGCTATTTCGCAGGTTAGGCGTACAAGCCCACACAACCCTATGAACAGGATGCCAGTCCCTCACAGTATAGAGGACTAAATAAATGTGAAATGAAGTGATGCGCTCGAGAATACCATGCACCATCTGGTATGGAAAACGAGACGACAACTTAGGATCCTGAGTGCAACGCCTTAATCACTTTCTCTCCCTCTCTCTCCTTTTCTCTCTCACCCTCCCGCCTTCTGTTCTTTTTCGTCTCACTCGCTGTATGTATATGAGTGTCTGTGTGTGTGCATACATGCATAAATACATGTAAATATGTATATATATATATATATATATATATATATCGAGGTCTCTTTCTTTCTTTTGTTGTCTTTGCTTATCTATTTATTGATAGGAAGGACAACAAAAGAGAGAAAGAGACCTAGGCCACTCGTTTCAGCGAAAATGTATGACGATATTTTAGTACTAGCATTTTACTAAGTAACACATTGCCTGTATTGCATAGGATGTGTCGTCTGATTACCATTGAAATCTCCTGCATACCTTGAATAAACCTAGGTCACATAGTACCATTACACTCGAGGAATTAACACAGAGAGATACACACATATATTCACGCACATTTATACATTTAAAATCATGCATATACAAATACATACATATAGGGGTTGTGTGTTGGCGTGTGCGTATAAATATATATACATATATGATCGGCCATTATTATGATTGACCGTTGACTGAACACTATTCAATTTTTTTTTCTCCGTGTTTTTCTCCTTGTCTCCGTATTCTTTCTGTTGAAGAGCGTAGCTCGAAACGTCAGAGACTTTCCGTATTCCCGAGCGTCATACTAATATATACTTTTGTTATTTACACCACCTGTCCTCGTCTGTTGTTATTATTTGTATATTCTCCCATATATATATATATATATATAGTATGTATGTATATGTATATATAATTTACGCCCGCATATATTTGTATGAGAATGTGTCTTTCGTAATCAAGCTTAAGATCGTAGTTCTTTTCTGCTGATAAAACAATATTCAGGATTCAAAATCTGTCCCACATGGAATTCAGATGGTTCTGAGGAAGATCTATATGTTTGCGACTGTTTGATCAGAATGGCGAGTACTCTCGTCTCATGTCAGACTAGTATGCATTGCTTTGCTTTCTCTGGATTAAATGTAATCACTAGGATTGTTATAATCTTGACTTATTTCCTCACAAATAATCAGAATAGAAATTGCGTACGTGGAGACATACACACACGCACACACACACACACACACACACACACACACACACACACACACACACACACACACACACAC
>NC_068994.1:9495885-9496389 GCF_001194135.2 Octopus bimaculoides
ATATATATATATATATATATATATATATATATATATTAATACGCAGAGTGAATGAAAGAGAGAAAAAGATGTACCAAGATAGATAATCATTATACAAACATTGACAGAGTGAGAGGGAGAGCAACGTAGAGAGATATAAAGTTAAGGAGAAAGCGAACGAGCAACTAGGTTTGGGTATCATACAAGAATTGGGTAATAACCAGCGGATGTTGGCTAGAATTAGAAATGACAGTGTAGAATGCAGTGAAAGCTGGACAGTACAGTTAATAGCGATTTAGTGCGTTTGAGATAATATAACAATGTTGGGTCTTCTCGATGACAACTATATCTTTCTCACAATCTATTTAGTAATCCTTCACATTTGCGAATAACTGTCTCCCTCTCCTCCTCTCTCTGCCTCTCTGTCTCTCTATGCCTCTCTCTCTTTCTCAGTATTTAGTGAGCATACATATAGATATATAAGCAGCTAGTTATATATATATATATATATATATATATATATAT
>NC_068994.1:9496838-9498281 GCF_001194135.2 Octopus bimaculoides
AGTGCATGCCATCAAAGTGACACTGGGGTAAAATATACAAAGCCCAATATACCCATCATGACTACCCGTCTGATAAGGGAACACCAGGCACATGCATCACAACCATATGTGCGCAATATGGTGATCTCATATCAAGATAAACAGCGCATGAACTCGCAGGTGGGGCCCAGTTAGATTTTCTTTCAGGTCGAGTAATCCATCCCGCTCAAAAGGTCCCTGAATAAGGTTTGTTTAAGGATGTTAAGCAAAACACCCATGTTTCCAAAGGTGAATTATTCAAACCCCAAAGAACTCCTCTCAACACATGGCTATGATGCTCCCCAACTACTTCTGCTCGTGATCAGAGATGCACATATCGTCAGCCACCAAGGGACATGCTCAACTGGTTAAGGTCAAACAACTGAGAAGCAAATCTCTGGTTATTAAGCAGAATATTTGCTGTACCCCATCTTTTATACCAAGACAAAACAACGTACATGATAACACTTCCAATTAATTAAGATCAGAAATCATGAAAGCCACATATATATATCGAAGTGTGAGTGAGTGAGTGTGTGAAACACAAGTACATAAGTACGTGTACTTTATTTCTTAATCTGTCACGACTTTTCGTTTTGATGTATGAGGTATTTACCGCTTGTTTACAATTCATGGATTTTTGGGGAAATGACTTATTGACACAAAAATACTGCGTAAAATATTTTCAACAAGAGATAAAATAATATTTCTTTAACCCGAACTTAACTAATATTTACCAATTTTTGATTGTTTAATGTTTACATTTTCTGAATTATATATGTTTGCAGTTTTTCGTATTGTTCTTTCTGTCACATTTGTTTTTCCTGTGTGTCGTTCTTCTTTTTTCCGTTCAGTTTCATATAAGCTTATTTTTTGGCGATTGCTTTCTTTGTCGTTTTTAAGCTCTGATTCTTTTTCGCTGTTATTATGATTATTGTTAGTCTTATCCATTTATTTTTATTGTATTTCTTTCTATCTAAATTACTTGGGTTTTTTTTTCTAATTTTCTAATTTGTTATTTATTTACTTAATTATTTTTAGCTTTTTTTTTTCTCGAATACAAATGTCCAAACCAAACACACACATACACACACATAAACATACACATACACACGTAAAAAAAAACAACAAATAAATCGCGAGCAAATCCACGAAATCAAGTTTTGATGTATTCATTGGTTTTATTGACAAGAAAATTTAGACTTAACAAGTAAACCGATTTTTCCTTTTTCCTTATTTTGGAGACGTAGGTAGCTACACATAGAGGAAACATTTCATATATATCTATAACTGTGTGTATGCGTGTGTGTATAAACGAATTTATATACGTACATATATACCTAGGTAGAGATATTGATATAAAGAATATATATGTATGTATATGTATATATGTTGATATATATACATACATATACATATATATAT
>NC_068994.1:9498347-9506775 GCF_001194135.2 Octopus bimaculoides
TATATACGTAATGATATTGATATAAAGTATATATGCATGTATATATATAAATATGTGTGTGTTGGTATATATATATATATATATATATATGTATGTATGTATGTATATATACATCTGTGTTAGTTAGGGGTTGAGAAACCAACTAAGGGATAGTAACTATCCAATATACTGCTGGTAGTGTACCCAATTGTTCATCCCTATGTGCAAGTTATTGCGTGGCAATCTCGCAACTGAGTGTCATATATGGGCGGAGGTAAACAGTGGCTTACCCTTGATCTATATGGCTTCACGATTACAACGATTAATAAGATACAATGGAAGATATTTTGATGAATAAAAGCTTTTCGTATGTAATTTATTAAACTATTAATTAAATCTTGAAATACGAAAGAAGTAAAAGTATGTCTGTTAAATAATTGAGTATTAAGAAAATCAATGTGAAATCGATATATTCATTTAATCTTCGTGACTATAAAACTAAATGTTCAAAACGCCCACATGCAACAAGGGGCAAGATGTAAATCAATTATAATGTATGATAATTATTTTCTGAACACTGACAAATAGATATATGAAATTTCACTGCATCTCATTCACAGTGAACGAAATCTATATCAGCTCTTTTAAACGAAATTTTCTTATGTAGCTGTTATGCTTCCTGGGAATTTAAAACTAGAAAATTCGGTGGTGTACTTATACAGACGTACTTATAATGCACTTAAAGGTAGAGAAATTCTGGAGCAATATAATTATTTGACCAATTGAGCTCTTATACGTTGTGGACAAGATGATTAATTCGCTTGTGCCAAGAAAGATATTTATCGTAAAGGAAATATGATATGAACGCCGTGTAAATGTAGATACAAAGAAAATTATATCAGAAGTTGACAATACGTGAACAATAATTCATATTTAATCAAAACTATCATTGAAAGATTTCTTCATTTATCAATTCGCCCATTAATCCGTTCATTTAGTCATTCCTCAAAGAATCTGTGTCGTCATCATATATTTTGCGAGTGTTGGGAGAACGACTAACTGCTGCTATACTCATCACTTATTTCTACACGTGACACAGTGGAACGGAAACACTCGTTTATCAATATTGCACCATAATTTCACGCATTACTGCTGATTGTAGATTGTGATAAGTACAATAGTAGAATTTACGACGTCCGTACAAGATAGATTATTTTGTCGATAATTAACTTTATTGAATATACGCAAAATGTTCTCAATGGCGCACGTATACATAGAACGGAACTTCGAGATTTATGCTAGTTATTTTTATTATCATGGCAAATGTGTCACATATTGGTTTCTTTGAAGTATATCGAGATCAATATTATTTAACAGGTCAGCTATTTGTTTAATAATTTAATTAACATTGCATTTGTTGTATTACCTGGTATTTATCAGTTTACGATATTCCACTATTTCGTAAAAGATGCCTGAATTGATAATCGAACATGTAATGCAAGTGCAGAGAAATATATAGAAAATTATATAATCTATCTATCTATCTATTGATCGATCGATCTATCTATCTCTCTATCTATACATGCATACATATAAACATACATACATATATATGTATGTATTTATACATTCATATATATGTATGTATATATACATATATATATATATATATATATGCACACATATACATACATACATAATTACAATTATATATTTGCGAGTGCATGTGTATGTGTGTGTCTGTGATCCTGTGCAAACATACACACACGCCAAATGACACACTCATACACAGATACGTTTAATGTGTAATAGAATCTTACTATAAGAAAACTCATACAAGCCGCAGAAAAGCTTGACGGTATGCAAAGGTTAAATCGATAGGCATATTCTAATACCCAATTTCGATCTTATCAACTTATTTTCGCTTTCAATTTTTTTTTGGATTTTGACTGAATTTTGTTTTGTTCCGCTTTTCCAATTTCAAATTTTGATTAAATAATCTTCGGATGGAAATTATGTTGAAAACGCAAATTCACATCGAATTCAAAATGCAATACATTTTACAAGAATTTTTTTTTTCTGACTGCTGAAATCAGCAGATCTTTGCAGAAAATGCTTTGCAGTAATTACGGGGTTTTTTGGCATTCGCATTTCTATATATTCTTTTACTAACAAAATTGTTGGCACGCCGGTCGAAATGCTTAACGTTCTGAGTTCAAATTCTGCTGAGGTCGACTTTGCATTCCATCCCTTTGGGGGCTGATAAATCAAGTATCAGTTCCGTACTGGGATCGATCTAATCGACTGGCCCCTCCTCAAAAATATCGGGCCTTATGCCTAGAGTAGAAAAGAATATATCTTTTTACCAAGGCAGTGAGCTGGCAGAAACGTTAGCACGTCGGACGAACTGATTACCGGTATTTCGTTTGTCTTTACGTTCTGAGTTCAAATTCTGCCGAGGTCGACTTTGCTTTTTAACCTTTGGAGGTTGATAAATTAAGTACCAGTTGCTTACTAATCTAATCGACTGCCCCTCCCCTAAAATTTGGGGCCTTATACCTAGAGTAGAAATAATATATTCTTTTATTTGTTTCAGCCAGTTGACCGCGGCCATGCTGGAATACCACCTTTAGTCGAGCAAATCAATCCCAGGTCTTATTCTCTCTAAGCCTAGTACTTATTCTATCGGTTCTTGTGCCGAACAGCTAAGTTACCGAAAACATCGAAAACTACCTTAGAGGTGAGACCCCAGGTTCGAAATTTCCTCAAGACACCTGATGAAGGCTGGAGGGTATATCAGCCGAAACGTTGTGTTAACAACAAACAAGATAACGACAAACTTCGTTTATCTTACTTTTGAAAAATGAAAGAAGTATAAAAAAAACGCAATATTTATGAGATGACCCAATATATATGTACATGAATAAATATATAATACATATTATAAATAAATAGTTAAATAAATGTTTATAAGAATGTATGCACTGTATATCTATGCGTATATTAACACACAATAGGTTACCTTCATCGAAAATCTAGGCTACAAATTCATTGTGCTGCCTCTTCATCTATAAATAAAAGATAAATTTTCTAATCTCACTTTTGTATAATTACATACGGACATATTTCAAGCATACACATACATGCAAGCATACTTAATACATACATATATGTATGCAGACATATATACATATATGTGTGTTTGTGTCTGTGTTAGTTTGTTCGTGTTTGTGTTTATGTGTGTATGTGTTTGTACGTGTTGGTCCGTATAATTGTTTATCACATCCATACCTTTGTTATATATGTGCGTAGATGTGTGTAAAATGCATATTCATCAATTATTTATCGTAATCGTTATTTGTGTAGCCTTTCCTTATTCTGTCTGTCTCCATTTGTTTATGTTAATCTTCATCTAAAATAAATACTATCTATTGCTCATAGTTCGCAATGCCATCCCCAGCAATTCAACAGATGTTGCACTGCGGATTTGTGTGCAATTATTATCTTCAATTTGACGTCATCAATGTGTGGCGCCACGTGTTTAATATTGACTTTGTAATACAATGGCTGCTAAAAGATTTCTTTGTTTCTTTTTGTAAAAATCACTTTGGAGTTAAAAATGGGCGACACTGACTACATGAAAAAAAGGAAAAACAACAATTAAATAGAACCGTCTCACAGACATACACAGACATACACGTGTGCATTCCGTCATATACAAAACAAATATGAGAGACAAGATAAAAAGAAAACGATATCCACACAAACCCTTATAAAAGTACATCCGTGTAGCTGAAGTAACTTGAAGACTGGTGGAGCAAATATATATTTGATATATTAAAAAAATCATGTACGTTCGAATGCATGCGTGGAGACAAAATAATAATAATAATAATAATAATAATAATAATAATAATAATAATAATAATAATAATAATAATAATAATAATAATAATAACAACAACAACAATAATAAATACCCTGATGAAGCACCAGGCAGTGGCTCTCGTGGATTCTGGTCTTAATTGATTGGAAGTGTTATGATGTACATGATGTTTTGTCTTGGTATAAAAGATGGGCTACAGCAAATAGTCTGCTCAATACCACAGATTTGCTTGTCAGTTGTTTGACTTTAACCAGTTGAGCATGTCCCTTGGTGGCTGACGATATGTGCATCTCTGATCATGAGCAGAAGTAGTGGGGGAGCACCATAGCCATGTGTTGAGAGAAATTCTTTGCGGTTTGAATAATTCACCTTTGAAAACATGGTTGTTTCATTCAACATCCTTAAACAACCCTCATTCGAAGACCATTTGAGCGGGATGAGCTATTCGACGTGAAGAAATTTCTAACTGGCTCTCCACCTGCGAGGTCATGCGCTGTTTATCTTGATATGATATCACTACATCACGCACATATGGTTGAGATGCATGTTCCTGATGTACCTTTATCAGTCGAGTAGTCATGATGGGTATATTGGGCGGCGTATATTTTACCTAAGTGACACTTTGATGGCATGCACTGCTATCTCACTCATTAATAATAATAATAATAATAATAATAATAATAATAATAATAATAATAATAATAATAATAATAATAATAATAATAACAACAACAACACCAGGCAAAATGCTTAGTGGCATTTGCTCCGTCTCTACGTTCAGAGTTCACATTCCATTGAGATCAAGTTTGCTTTTCATCCTTTCGGGGTCGATCAATTAATTAATCCAGTCCCTCAAATATTTATCGCCTTGTGCCTAAAGCAGTAACGTTTGTTAATACTGCTTGAAGATATCATATTTCTTTACAGCCCAAACAAACCCATTAATTAGGAGCGGTTGCTAATGAATGGTAACATAGTCTTAAACCACATATTATAGTATAATATTGAACCACGTGTATACGAACGATACAAACAAACAAAGATAAAGTTAAAACGGAAAATGTCCAGCAACGGACTATATTAAGATTTCTATTGTGGATGAAATATTGATTGCTCGAAAGGCTAGTGTAAATATTGTTGTTGTTCAGTCTCAAGGTCAACCAGACTAATGATCAAAAGAATTCTTATAATCAAAGGAATTCCAGTCACGAACATCCAATCTTTTTACTATATCTCAGACGATATTCCCCGCTGTTTACTTCCTGCTTTAGTGCAGCAGAATACATTAATTGAGGGATATTTGGGTGGTAATATTAGAAGACCATCAAATGATTAGATGCTTCGTCGTCTCCTCATGTTCGTGCAGTTTCGTGATTAGATGTCCAGTAAGAAGTAACTATTAACAATGGTTTCAAAATCTATGTCAGATAAGGAATCAAGTGCGTAGAATGAGAAACATTTAAAGTTATATCATATTTATGTGCATGTAAGTGTCGGGTTCAAATACTGAATAAAACACGTAAAATATTAACCATCCATTAAAAAAAAAATATATCGTATAGCATTCCAAGGTGGCGAGCTGACTGGTTCGTCACCGTGCCAGGTAAAATGCAGATTGGCATTTCATTTGCCATGACATTCTGAGTTCGAATTCCACCGTGGCTAAATTTACCTCTCATCCTTTCGTGCAAGAGGAAATAATAAAATGTGGACCATTTGAGTATTCGTTATTGATATAATTTGCTTATCCTTACCACAAGAAATGTCTGGCATAGGGCCTGTATATCCTAGCGGTGACCGCATGAGATCTTGTTACTTCAAGGAGTGACGATAGACTGAAAAATAGTTTCAGGAACTTTTCAGCTCTCCTCGTAATTTTTTATGCGTATATATATACAATATTGGTTGTTTTCAGTGACCAAGTACTGTGTGCTTTGCTGTGCATTTTAGATCGAATTTACTTTCCTTGATCAACTGAATTAGTTGATTGTTTGTGCACAACATACTGATCAGTTCTAGCCTTTTTTTGTTTCCGTGATTCAAAGAGAACAAAATATACATTATGCTGAAATGTGCGTTTTGCAGTGTTAATATAATTGTAGTGTTAATATAATTGAAGTTTGCCACAACAAATGCAATTTTCTCTATCAAAGAACTGTGTTCACATTAACATAACCAGCGTTAGCATACAGTATCCATTCACTTTTCTTAGAATGGGGGAATAGCTTTTGTAATTAACGAATATGACAGTGATGAAGGAGCAATCACACTAATGAAACATTCCAGGATAACGAAATATTTGCATGGAGACTATCTGAAGTCAAGTATATTTGCTCAATGTGTTCTGAGGACATTCTTAGAGATTTATTCCTGCCGTACTACCAGACAATCTTGTTGCGGTCAGATAAAGCGCATAGTAAATTTCCTGGCAAAAATGTACACAATTCTCTATTGATTTGGCAACATGCTTCGTAGAATATGTTCTATTCTGTTATTAAACTTACAGGAATTAAGTTTTCGCAAACTTTCTTCGCACATTACAGACGCGTTTTTTTTTTTCCTTCTACATTCGTGGGAAAGAATATAGAATGTATTTTCACTACATGAAATTATAAATCTTACATTTATTCCGTTCAGTGTATAAAGCATATGATGCGATATTATTTCTGTGTATTTTTGAAGGCTTTCATGCATGAGAGGCTTACATTGTCGTGTATTAGCTATACGTATCACCCAGAATCGTAAACATAACATCCATCCATATTAGTTTCAATCCATATTAGCTTCAATCCATATTGGCAACAATTTCGTGGGGAGGAATAAGTCGATTATATCAGCCCAAGTACTCAGTTGGTACTTATGTCATCGACCCCGAAAGGATGGCAAATTTCACCTCCGAATCATTTGAACACAAACTTAAACTCGGAATAAATGCCGATAGTACAAGAAATTCTGATAGTACAAGAAATTCTGATAGTACATCGCCTTACGATACTTCTATATTAAATTTAGTTTGATAAACTAATTTGTTAAAACTTTGGAGATACCTCGGTTTAAGAGAATATCAGAATATGTCTTAGCCATAACTGCGTTAGATTACAGCAAATTTAAGGAGCAGATGTCTGTCAGATTTTACTGAATGTGATCAAATCATAAATACACTAGAATTAGAATGATTACACGGAATTCGTGTGCCTGATTCATACCCTACCTGCAAAAAGATTTTTAAGGATGATATCCGGATTTAAAATGAAATATGGTATTATCAAAATGATACCTTCGACTATTCGTTCTATAAAATCTTAGCACGATACTTGATGAGCAATGGGAAAAAATACAACATGACAGCAGGATTTTGGAATGGCGAAGAAACAAGAAGATATCTTATTATTGTTATCCAATTGCATGTATAAAATTTTGGATATATGCATAGCTGTCTATTTTCAATTATTTTTAGATCTGTTTAGCCAAAGTGATATAGATCTGTTATAAAAATCTGTTTAGCTGTCTGCATAAAAATGGTGAAAGGCAAACTTAGTGAAATTTGAACCTAGAACGTAAACACTGACAAAAGTACTGCCAGGTATTTTGTCCAGCTTGCTAAGGATACTGTCAGCACGCCTTCTTCAATAATAATAATAATAAGAGACAATTCTAAGAAAGAAGGAAAATTAATTAAGTCTAGATAAGATGTAGAATTCCCTATTAACACGAATTTAAGAAAAGCCTGTTAAGATCTACAAATACTTTAAAAGCGCTAACCAAAATATTTGAACGAGGATTATCACACTTCTTGTCAAAAAATCTGATACTCTAAGATTATTGGCTTCGGTTGAGTACCGATTTCATGCGATTAGATGTGGAGGTACTCATGTACCTGAAAGATTAAGGGTGTTTGTTAAAAAAATGTTTTAAATAAAATAAAAGAACAAGTATATAATTGTGGTCGTTCGGACTATAATGAGAGACAATAGATCTTGAAGCATATCTACAAAACAGATACATTGTTGTAACCAGGATACAGAAATGTTGCACAAAATAACAATGCGGACAATGTATACTACAGGAAATCTCGATATTACTAAGGGGAAAATCATGTCTAAAGGAAATGAACTGTTTCCTTATCGATGTATCATTCCCAATAGATAACAATGTATTTCTTAAAGTATTGAAGAAATTATCCAAATATAAAGATAATAAGAATCAAAACTGCAAGCAATAATAATGGGTGTCATGGGAATAACATAATATGATATAACCAAATACATTTTATAAACGCACTATATATATATATATATATATATATATATATAGAGAGAGAGAGAGAGAGAGAGAGAGAGAGAGATATTAATATTTCTAAGTCTCTCTAAAGGAGACTAAGGCAGCGGTACTGGAAATTAATAATTATCGCCAAGCCAACATGGCAGTCCCAAATATAGGACGAATGCTGCCGCGGATTAGCTCCAAGAGGCCATCACCTCTGGCTAGCTACGTGATCTCCCCTGTTCGAAGGTTATAAAGGACACAGATTCGTGTGTCACATAGCTAGCTAGAGGCGATGGC
>NC_068994.1:9507064-9510387 GCF_001194135.2 Octopus bimaculoides
TATATATATAAAATATACACGCACTATACAGAATATATTAACTGGACACATGATATACGATAACTACATGCAGAATTGTCTCTAGAAGATACATATACAAAACCAGGAAGCACATTTTCAGTATACAGTGACATACCTTCTTTGGTACCATCAAATTATTATTATTATTATTATTATTATTATTATTATTATTATTATTATTATTATTATTATTATTATTATTATTATTATTATTTCTATTGTTATTGTTCTTATTGTTATTGTTATTGTTGTTGTTGTTGTTGTTATTGTTGTTGTTACGATTAAGTCGGCGAGTGGTAAGTCGTTAGCACACCGGAGAAGATGCTATTTCTATACTGTTATATAATTTCGGGTGCTGACGTTTTGGTGATTTCTCATTTGACATTATGTTCGAAACGATACATGGAGATTCTCGAAGAACGAAGCAGGAACTAAGCAAATTATTGCATACATTGTCAATCTTCGCTTTCTAAATGTTATATATGTATATAATGCCCGAAATAACGCTTATTGTTTCTAATCCATCATTCTAATTGCCACTACCTTACTGTCATGCATGCTAATAATTTGAATTTTACAAATTAATTGAACTGCTGACACTTCGCATGTTTATTGCAATTATATTATAGGATATGTTTACATCTTCATTATTGTTATTGTTCTCAACAGATATTTCATTGAAAAAAAAAGTAGTTGATGGCCATATATCTAAATTAAAATTTTGTGCCATTTTGGATACCACATTTAGTTTTGTTTTCTATTACTAATTGTTCTTTTTTACTGTGCCGACAAAACGCTTTTTTTCAGACAATTAGGAAATTGGACTGATGGTTTAATTTTTACTTTCTTTGTGTTTATTTTGTATTATTACTTTATTGTTCGTGATTTATAATTTCATAGAATTTAATTAAGAAGAATTGGAACGTAAAATTAAATAAAAGACAAACTTCATTTATGTGCTCTCTCATCCCAATAAATGAAGGCATTAATACTACACTCACAAACATAATGTAGATGTCAGCCAACCCAGGAAAACGAAGCAAAAGCTTAACATTAGGCATCGTGCAAATTAGCCTCTACTGCAAATACGATCAATAACGTATGCAAAAGTACAAATTTAAACCGAATTTTGTAATTTCTAAATTTAAATTACGCATTTATTTTAGAAAATACAAGAACACAGGAAATATATTGAATACACTTATCCGGTTTTCATCTCCGGTAGATACCCTACTTGCGTTTGTCATAAACTTTAGTGAAAGAACAATCCAGATGTAGTTTTGTGTATTTAAGGCGGGAACAAGTTGAATGAACTTAGAAAATATTTCGGATTACATTTTTGTAATAGGCCATAACTTGCCTATTTCAAAGTACAACTTCCAGACCAAGATGTATTATATGCTTCTTATATGTTAAGCAAATATAACATAGATCATTTGTAGAAATATAATATAGGAGAAAAGATACTGGATCTTTAGAATACCGATACAACACAAAAGGCCAATTGATATTTGTCTTAGACTGACTTCTCAACATGGAGAACAACAATCGATATAATATTCTCAAAGCATGATAGCCTTTTTTACCACGATAATCAAAAGTACCTGTCTTTTACACATGTGTAATACCCATTCGATGTTTGAATCACTATAAACTCGTAAATTATCATGCTTCAATCATATTTGATTGGGAAGCCATATCGTAACAATGGTATGAAAAGCGACAGTGATTTCCAGGGACTTCACCCATAGTTTAATGTTTTACACAAATTAATATGAATGCCATCATCATAAAAATGGATATGTTAAACAAGAGGTTTTTGTAGTTTCCATTGTCTGGATGCAACTAAAATAATTTACTTCAGTTCAGGAACAAGGGTACGATTCATCGCAGCAGTGCACAGACTTCAATACTAGTCTTCAAAACAAAAAAATACCAAATAATCAACCATGTTGTCAGGGGTTTTGTAAAGGGTATGAGCGGGTTGAGTATAGTTTACAAATACGGACACAACACCCGACGGTTCAGAAATAGGATCAACGTCTGTGAGATCAATACCCTAACCGTTATACCACTCGCTTTCATGAAGATTTAATAGAAATTTAGTATAAAAAAGAAACAAATTTAATGATATTTTAAGGTTTTACGCTCCTAAATATTCTAACTACATTCATTTTTGTCTTATCTTGTAATTATCTGTAGATTGGAACAACGCTGTTGTTTGTGCGGATTCGGCTGATTGAGTCTCATTTATTTTCCGTTGCATTTGCAATTGAACTTTATGTGAATAAACTGGTGAAGTATTTGAGTTATCCTACTAAACTGCAGTCGTATAGCTTTTTTTATTTTATTAGATACGGACGTTGATCTGGTTAACAAAAGCAGATACGTGAAAGATGTAGATGGAGCAGCTAATGTGTGTGCTCGTGTGCGTATTTGTCATGTGCATTTCAGCGTAAGATTAGTAGCATCAACAATATTCATTCAACCTTGCTACTCACCCTCTGTATCTACCAGATTTGTTTTCTAACACATTGACAATTGACCGTTATTATTTCATTTTTTTGTTTTTGTTTTTGTTTTTCAGGGAACAAATTTCAACTGCCGTTACATATCTTTAATGATTCATATAACGATATTCTTCAGGCACACACATGAATAAATACTAAAAAACAATCGCAACGTAGCATCAAAATTCACTTTCAAAAATTCCTCAACAGCCCATATATATTGAGATGCAAATATATAAATTTACATTTAAAATACATTTAAACTGTTCTCCTTCATTTCTTTCTAGAATGCACAATTAGCCTAAACTAACGGAAATAAGAGAACTATAATGTTTATTGAGCTATGCGACGAATACATTACAATCTCTTTATCTTCATGCCAGTTTATATGTGAGACGTGGAGTAGAAAATGTAAATAATAATAAAGTAAATGATTTAGGTGAGCGAAAAAAATGTTGGTCTTGTATTTAATTTCTCGTAAACGTAATCTCTTCATTAAAAGTCGACTTTTTCACAGGTAATATCCAATTATTTAGCTCTGGTGAAATTTTTCAATAGACATCTTCGTTACGATATGTTTACATCATTCAAATGGTGGCATAGAATATATTATTATTATTATTATTATTAGTAGTAGTAGTAGTAGTAGTAGTAGTAGTAGTAGTAGTAGTAGTGGTAGTAGTAGTAGTAGTATTGTTGTTGTTGTTATTATTTCAGTAGACATATTTATTACGTTTTCGTGCCAATGTCAATGGCCTAAAATACCTAGCAATCACTCTCTCTCTCTCTCTC
>NC_068994.1:9510964-9515183 GCF_001194135.2 Octopus bimaculoides
ATATATATACATACATACATATATTTTGTGTTTTTTTCTGTCTGAACTTTTTTCTGTTTTACATGAGCACAAGATTCAAAAACATCATATATAGGTGTAAGCATTTTCAAGATTAACACAGGACTTCTAAATACAACAACCACAAGAGTAACAACAACACAAACAGCAAGAATAATACTTTCTACTATAGACACAGTGCTTGTAATTTTGGGAGGAGAGGCTTAGTCGCGTACATCGACACCGGTACTCAACTGATACTTATTTTGTCGACCCCGAAAGGATGAAAGGCAAAGTTGACCTCGGTGGAATTTGAACTAAGAATGTAACGGCAGACAAAATACCACTAAGCATTTTGCCGAGCGTAACGATTCTGCCAGCTCGTTCTTTTACTAATAAATATACCAATCCTTTCTACTAAAAGCACAAGACCTCAAATTTGTCTGGAGGGGACAAGTCCATAACATCGACCTCAGGGTTTAACTGGTACTTAATTTATCGACCCCGAATAGATGAAAGACAAATTCGACTAGGCGGCATTTGAGCTCAGAACGTACAACCCAGCGTGTTAACGACTCTGCCAGTTCGCCGCAAATAACAATAATGACGAATAGTAGTAGTAGTAGTAGTAGTAGTAGTAGTAGTAGTAGTATAAAACCTGACTTAATCGGCAAAGCCAATGTGTTGACGCACAACATGAAACTTAATTATGAATACAGAAGAATATCTAGGTGACCAATATTAAAGGAGAACATGAAATGAATAAATAATCAAAGAGAACTATAAGAGCATTTATAATTTTCAATGGTTTTGTTGGTCGTGAAAGTTGACCACTAACGTAAGCGTATAGATGCGTATGTGTGTCTGTGCGTTTATGTGCACGCCTGTATGATAATAGTTGTAGCACAGTCGACGTTGATGATTGCATGTGGAATCGTGTTTTCATGAAGTCACTATGCCAACCAGCTTTTATATGACTAGTGTTTATCACAATTATACTAATGAACGGAGTCTAATCACGCAAATATAATTACAGAACGAAGATCGGGCGTTTTTTGAAATATGACTACGGTTGTTTGTCGAGCTCTTGTTTGTTCTGATATATGTGTGATGTGTATGCGTGCGGGCGCGCGTGTGTCTGCGTGTAGAATGCGAAATGGTTCAAAAATATATTAATATTGAAAACATGTCCCTGACAGGCGGAATTATATACATTTCAGCCTCTGGAAAACAGCCACGTGTTTTCTAGTCGAAATGAAGTCAAAGAAGCAAGAGGAAAATGAAAAATGTAATAAATGTGAATAATCTATATAAAATCTTGTAGAAAATAAAATGCATTTGACGGAAGATTTGTCCTTTCGTTAACGTTCACATTTTATTCACAAACGCTTTTCAGATCAATGCTCATCATTAACTTTCTAGTACATGCATTTAGTTGTAGCATCACGTGGTCAAATCCATATTGAATATCGTTTCAGTCGAACTTCATAAATCGAAACTATGCATAAGGCATTCGTGTGTTCGTGTGTATATATATATATATATATATATATATATATATATATATATGTTTGCATGTATTTAATGTATTTATGTATGTATGTATTTACATAGATATATTTTACATCTTTTTTTTCTTTTGCAGCCAACCTCATATGGGCAACAAAAAGTTTATGGCTTTCCTTTTTTCATTCATTCTTCCATTATGCAACTAGCCAAGAATTTTATCACACCATTACGACGCGGAAATACCTACACACTTCCTGATATTGCTGAAAAGAAAGAAAAAAAAGTCAAAAGCCCATAAAATTTAGCCGCACTGTCTTAAAAGTAAACGATGATTTACAAAAGCTCAAAGTAGTCCCAGTTACACAATGTTTGCGTAAAAATATGAAATATAAATTGTGAGAGAATTTATATTCATTTATCATTCTTATAAGAGATGGCATATACAAACAAGAGCAACCTAGAATAAAATAAACGAAGCCTTTGAAGAAAAGAAATTGAAGTACTTGTCTGTCGTAAATCCCACCACATACATTGCGTTCCCAAATTCCTCTCGATGTAGTCTAGTTCCTCACATTAGCTAACCTAGTCGTAGGTCTTCCAACTGGAATAAGAAAAGCCGGAAAACACGTATGATTGTAAATTCTTTTGATCAGAACTGATGTTGGCCTAAAGAAAGTATCTAAATCTATTATAAACCTCCACAGTTATAAGCTTTCTTACTTAATACAACTTTGTGAAATAACTTATAATCCGTCATGACTATGCTAACGGCGAAGTTACATTATAAGTTGCGACAAAATTAAATAATTCTTGCATCAATTTTTAATTAACCGAAACTGAAAATAGTTCTTGAAGTAAATAGTAAGTCAAGCAATGAAATGATATTGCGTTATATCTTTTCTCTGAAACCAGCGATGTGTAATTCTGTTTATTTCGGTTATTAACACATTTCGTTGCATAAGTAGACTACTCCCAAAGGCAATTCTCAGAATTCTATCATCATTCTATCGCTAAAATAGAAGGAACATTTCTCTTGAGCCTTTCGCTGAAACGATTGTTGGTTGTTGTTGGATTTGTTTTGTCTCAGGTGAACTCGGAGAAGACTTACGATCAAAGATGTCTCTAACGTAACAGTGTCTGCATTCTGTAGTGTGATTAATTAACTGCGACTATATTTTCCATTATCCAAGAGAAGATGAAGAAAATATATCATTTCAATGGTTTTGAAACGGACACTAAAATTATATCAATACAGCTTGGCAGGCTCCAGTCGATATCTCAGTGTTCGGTTGGGTCATTGACTTTCCATCTCTGATTAATTTATAAATAATGCGTGAACGAAGAAGACTCTGCCAACGCCAAAGGTGGAGCCCATGTGACACATGAGTTGTTGGAAATAATAGCTATATCTCTTTCAAAGTCCAAATTTAGCACCTTCAGAAATGTATCAAACGTCGCGTAATTTTGTCCAGTCAGGTTTATATTCAGAACAAACTGCTGAATATGACTGAATTTTCTTTAATCTTATGTCGGTTCAAACATAACAGATCTGGATAGGAACAAAAATATAAATAAATAAATAACTAAGCTAAAATATTAACGAATGTAATAACTATTTTCGTACCATCGGTCAGCATAAATACAGATGTGGACGCAACTATGTGTCTATTTAAACCCATAGATAGCATCCAAATCATGTTCTCGTTACACAATTTCACCTTAAGAAATGTGACGGACGTTGAATATAGGTGGTTACAGAGTGTTGTTTCCCTGTTAAGAAAATAGCCCAATAAGAGATTGAAAAGTTACAAAGTTGAAATAATTTCTAAGAAAATTGAATGTTGTTTACGTATGTGAAATTCAATATTAATGAAATGAATCTAAATATTTTCATAAAATTTAGTGAAATAACTCTTGAAATCTAACATAATTTTTTTTTTTAATTCAGAGGAAGATGATTTGAAAGTAAACACTAATTGATTTTAAATAAATTCACTGTTATTCATTAAAAATATTTCTTTCGTCTTGAAGAAGTAAGGAGATGACAAAAGACCCGCAATGACCTTTGCTGATTTGTTTAGCATTTCATATTAATTCAGACACAGCCTAGACAATCAGATTTGACTCTATTGTCTCTGGAAAATAGCTGAAAGAATGAGTGTATGTGTACTACAGCTACACAAAAATTCAAAAGATGACAAAACTTATCTGAAAATTGAAAGGCACAAGTCTAACACATAAATCAATATATATGTGTTACTGTGTTCCAAATGCTTAGGAATTCCAATCAATAACTGCAACTGAATGTCCCTCATTCAGTTTCGATGACCACGATTTCTGAGAAAATCCTGTGAGTCAGGTCATCTGACACCTCCTCCATAGGATGCTATCAGAAGCAAATACTCTTGGTACCAGAGCCACGGAGCCATGTTGACTCGACACAGACTAAGGCATCTTCAAAATTCAATTCGATATTATGGTGTTGGAACATCGACATAGTGGTCGGTATAAATCATGGCGGTTGTAAGGAAACTCTCATTCACAGCATCAAAATCTCAACCAATGAGCTGCAGTAATTTAAAAGTATGTATTCTATCATATTGCCTCAATATTCGGTTGCGGTGCAAAAAGTGACAGGCAGTAATACGCTAAATATTGTTATTAGTCGAAGTAATAACCTACAGTGAGAAAAATATGCAATGGTGATATATAT
>NC_068994.1:9515233-9517982 GCF_001194135.2 Octopus bimaculoides
ATATATATTAATAAAACGGAAAATGGCAATAACCTTCTTTGTTCGAACGAGGAAAAGATTAAACTAATATAATAGTACATTATACTTACTGTGACCCATGAAAGTGGCAGAAATAAAATGAAATCTTTGACCTAGTCTGACATTAATTCATGTAGTCAGCTGTTTTGTAATTATATCTTCCTGAGTTAGAATACTTTTATGTGCTTTAAAAACTTCCATTTATTTTCCTTGACGAAACAATATTCTTGTATATTCAATGACAAAACGAACGAAATAAATAAAGCTGTGGTATTCTATACCCAGGATCGTACGTTAGTCAATTTCAATATATTTCGTTGTGTCCTTCAGCAATAAAGAATAAAAATGATACAAAACTATAAGATGAATGAAAAGCAAATGCCTTCAGTCTGTTTTCATTCCTAATTAGGAAATCAATACATACACATTATTTGTATGTAAATTAAATTCGCTTCTACGTCAGATTCGTGTCTTCCAATAAAAGAGAAAACTAAAAATGAAAGCGAAGAATGAAATTTCTACAGTTACAATAAGAACTCGGATGGATGGAATCATTGATGAAGTTAATTGAATCTCCAGCAATACCATTGTCTGGCGAGAAACTGTTGAAATAATACTTTTCAGACAAAGCAATTATGATTGTTTATACATATATACAGACACAACATTACAATTATACACTCACACATACACACACACACACACACACATTATACATATATATTTAAGAATATGCTTACATAGTTAAGCATGTATATATATATATATATATATATATATATATATATATATATATATATATATTTACTTATATGATTTCATATACATAATATTCTCTCTCTCTCTATATAGACCGCAGCCACTTGGCTGAAACACATAAATAAATAAAAAATAAATAAATATGCGTATATATATGCGTATATATATATACAGCCATATATATATATATATATATATATATATATATATATATATAGAGAGAGAGAGAGAGAGAGAGAGAGAGGGGTGATCTAGTTCAGAGACATACGTTTATATATGCATGTAAGAGATTATATGCGTTTTAATGTAAACACACACGAAGATATATAGACACATGCATATATGCACACACACACATAGATGTACACATACGCCGAAACATTATATTATATACTCTTCATTTCTTTAAGATAATTTTAGTGCTATGTTTTATAACTCTTATGGTTGCTGCAAAATATATCCATTAATCAAATTCGAACGGTTTCATGATGTCATTATATGCGATATTATCGCGTTCTCTTTTGCTAAGTGGCACTACACCACATATTTAGTGTCTATATACATTACATATAAACACATACACACACACACACACACACACACTCACACACTTCTATATGTGCGTATCCGTGTGTGTATGTGTGTGCGATTTATATATATATATATATATATATATATATATATTTATATAAAATATATCCATATATATTTTTGCATATTTATTTAGTGCATGTTTATAAATAAACACATACACGAGAATAACACAAAGAACCCACTGCCTGTTGAAACTGTGTTGTCCCAAAGACCTGTCCACTCGATCAGGTATGAATGATTAAATCCGTCATACAAGAGGCAGGAGTTAGAGGAACGCTAAATGACAACACAACCGATAAAAAGGCGAATTCAAAAATCGTTATGCTGATCAGATATTTTTCTTGAGTTACAGGGACAAATGTAATATTACAAAGATGGCCAGCCATGTGATTGAGTTTCAAGTTGAGTGCCATACGACATACTACCAAATGGAAAAGAGACGAAAACTCCACACCTTGTGTTAACGGATCAGAAAAATTTAAGCTGTACGTAGCTGAAAGACCTCGAATACTTTTACAGATCTGAGAAACCTAACACATTGCTGAATTCTTGATCCGGAACTTTCTTGTGATTGTAAGCATATGACTAACTTCCTGTTGACTAATTCAAAAATACTATCCTCTCTAGATTGAACAGTTGTACCACAGACTCTAAGCCTTATAATTTACGGTCAAAGGGAAATAACTCTAAATTTACCACTGTGCTGCATTCTGTTTTCTCTTAAGTCTTCCGATTTTTAAACCTTCCATATTTTTTATCTACATCTTTCCTCGCTTTTTTTTTCTTATTCTCACGTCTCATTTTTAATTTGTAATGCCATGTGGGTAGTATCTGAAGAGACACCAGACGTATAAAATTATTGAGTTGCATGCTTTCATAACATGAATCTAATAGTAGCACATAAAAACATAGACACTGTTTATTAAATAATATTTATCTCTCACCGGACGGTGTATATTTTTGCTGATCTTACATTCACAGAATATTACAAATTTGCGTATACAGATTTAATCTGCGATCCATGGGACGAGCCGTTTTAAAGTTGCGTCCTGCCCGAAGCTCGTCGAAACGCCGGTGTTAAAACGTGGGTAGCTGATGAAGTAGAATGTTCTCTATGTGGCTCGTGTGTTCTCGTCTACGTTTGTTTGCAATGTCCTGTACCCAGATATGCACCTATACATACAGGTGGATGTCGGTATGCACATACCTGTACGTATATATGCATATACTCATTTACTTTTGTTTTTACATGATTGAACGCAGCGTCTCACAAAAATTGTAAGTAGTTTTCGTAAACTTATCCTCCGACGCTACTCTATCTCTTTCTCTTTCTCTCTCATTCCCCCCCCCCTCGTTCTTCCTCTGTACTACTACGTAT
>NC_068994.1:9518126-9521293 GCF_001194135.2 Octopus bimaculoides
AAAAAAAAAAAAAAAAAAAGAAGAGAGATATTGAATATATTGAAATTTAATATTAATTCATTTCAGCATTAAAAGCTATTTTTAACTTCTCATTTTCCTCCACAAAATTGAAAGTCATCCAATGGTATAACATATTTCAATAAAATAGTGTAAATGAAACTTAGGTGAAAACGTTCTAAAAAATTATTTCATGAAAGTTCTGAAATGGTGGGATCCAACAAGTAAACTTTACAAAATTGAGACTTGTCAATGCATTTCCCAGTTTCTTTAAAAAGAAAAAGCAAAAATAAAAGAGAAAGAAAGTAAAAGAAATCCTTCACTTTAGATATGAGGATATTAAATTGCTAACAATAAATAACTTGCTATCTTTTGAAGAAGTCTCTCTGCTATATAAATAATTTATTATTCTTATCAATTTTTTCCCTTCAAAACCTGAGATTAAAGAAGGCAAATTTCCTTTTTTACAAGTTTCTTCTAATTATCTTACAACAAACACATACACACACACACATACACACACACAACATCGAGACTCCAATCAAAAGGCTTTGGTCGGATCGGGGCTCTAGTAAGCGTTAGTTTCCCACTTTTCACGCACCGGGACTGAAGGTAGAACCATATCTTTTGGAAGCAAAACACTTACAACACAACCGAGTTTACAGAAGTTATGATTTGTTATCAAATTGTAAACAACAACAAAAAAAAATAGGTGTTAATTACAATGTAGAAAGGTTTGAAAGATTTGACCTACTAAAATTCCCCGTTCATTACTACATATGATATTAAACTTGAATATCAAACGATCCGGAATCAAAGGCAATTTCCAAAGTCATTATATATTTCATGGTTTTCTTTGAACTTCTATTTGTCTAATAGGTTAAAAATTACTTTGAAATATTACGAATTCTGTTAAATCATACAACTCCAGCAGGTTATTTTGGCATGTTGTTGTTGTTGGCACTCCGTCGCTTACGACGTCGAGGGTTCCAGTCGATCCGATCAACGGAACAACCTGCCCGTGAAAATAACGTCCAAGTGGCTGAGCACTCCACTGACACGTGTACCCTTAACGTAGTTCTCAGGGATATTCAACGTGACACAGTGTGACAAGGCTGACCCTTTGAATTACAGGCACAACAGAAACAGGAAGTAAGAGTGAGAGAAAGTTGTGGTGGAAGAGTACAGCAGGGTTCGCCACCATCCCCTGCCGGAGCCTCGTGGAGCTTTTAGGTGTTTTCGCTCAATAAACACGCAAAAAACCCCCGCTCTGGGAATCGAAACCGCGATTCTATGACCGCAAGTTCGCTGCCTTAGCCACTGGGCCATTGTGCCTCCACAGGGTATTTGGCAAGAACGGCATAAGCAACATGCAAATACATAAATATAACCAATCGAAAATATTGGAAGTATTGTAAATATTTTAAATATCTTCAATAACAAAGGAAACACTTTTGCTCATATTGCATTTTTAAATAGCAAGCTGTTGTTTTAACTGTTAAGGTGTCTGAAATATGTCCCTAAGGGCTCAAGTGAAGGAGATCTGATCTAATATATGCTAGTGTCGAAGTCAATGTGTTGATGATTTGCAAGTTAGAAAAAATCCGTCAAATATAATAAGGTTTGTTTTTACTGATTAAATCGAAGATCGGCTTGTTTGCAACTTGATTTACCGATTTAAGTGTAATGGAAAGCAGAAGC
The DNA here is from genome assembly GCF_001194135.2 of Octopus bimaculoides. NCBI lineage: Eukaryota > Metazoa > Mollusca > Cephalopoda > Octopoda > Octopodidae > Octopus > Octopus bimaculoides. The sequence continues at coordinate 9,519,825 of NC_068994.1, forward strand.
GACTTAATGAAAATTATTAATTATAATACTGAAATTAGAAGGAAAACAAACTTTATTGTGTAGAATAATCAGTATTCAGATAGAAATTTTATTTTGTATGAATAGTCATATTTTCACTTTGATATATTAAAATTATGGAAGTTGAATCAATTGAATAGTGGCATTAAGCACGGCTGAGTAGTGTTTTATTAATTGAATTGGTAACATTCGATGTTTGGCTGAAAAGACGGATGTTTGGAACTTGTCTGTTGAGTACCTGGAGGACTGATGTTTTGACTGGCGATATTGTTTACTTTTGATTTATACAATATATAAATCAATATGTGTGCAATATCATTCGTTTGAAAATATTGTGTTGTGGGGATACAGGTTATTATATTTAATAAATGTACTGTTTACTGTCAAGGGAGTAGATCTTAAAGGTTCTCACCTTCATTTCATATTCAATTAAAAAAAACAAAAAAACTTCAATTAAATAATAGAATTGATAATTCCGAAAACATTGCACATTTGCTATTAAAATACTACATAGTTTTGTATTTTTTTCTGGCATTAGAATTACCTTTACAAAGCATTGAGGTTGTAATCGCTTGGTCACGGTGTTAATAATTGGATCGATTTAGCAGTGGCAGAATGGATGGGTTGCCAGATTTTAAATACCCTGATACCCTATATATCATGACCAAGTCCCAACGAGTTCCTTGGAAAAGCGGTTGAATTGTCATAGCCTATCAAAATGTATATGCTATGTCTCAAGCTACTGCTATGTAGATGATGGAGATGATGACGTAATTTACTCTAATATAACACAATCAATATATGCTATAAGAATATTTTGGTTTCGAGGTGTACGTCTTTCTTTCTTATATCTGTATACGAAATGGATATATCTTTAAGATCGGAAATGTGTATATGTATATAAGGTCTTGGACAAGGTACACTTACTGTGAATGTGAGAATGCTATTGTGGGAGAGTTAGTTTTCGTTTACGTATCCATGCAAGACTATCAGCTTTTATAGTCCTTCCATAGAATATAGAATATGCAGAAATCACAAAGCGTAGTGATTCTAGTATACAAAAGCTATGGCTTATCTTAACATATCTAGCTTATGTGTTTATGTGCATGCCTTTATATACACACACCTACATTTAACCCGTTTGTGTTCTTTATATGTGTGTGTGTGTGCGTGTGTGTGTGCGTGTAGGTGTGTGTGTGTGTGTTCTTGTGTGTGTGAGTGTATATGTGTGTATATTTATAGAAAACTATGCGTGTAGGTACTCCTTTGTGCTTTCTGCGTATTCATGCGTATTTAGCGAACACTATACATTTGATTGTTTGCGTACAGTGCAATCAATTTCGCTCTCAAACTATTTCATACAAACAAAACGCTCACATACGCGCACACGTATACACGTATACATACATAGATAAATATATGTATATATATATATATATATATATATATAT
>NC_068994.1:9524947-9526469 GCF_001194135.2 Octopus bimaculoides
AATGAATTACAATATAGTTGATTTATTTTTTATCTTTTATCACAGATTAGGAAAAGAAAAGGTGATATTGATGAAACTGGAACACGTCACATAAAATCATATCTTAACAATTCTAAGCAGCATATGGGATGTTCTGTAGCTAAAACATCTTAAAATGACAGTTGAAATGCATTTCTTGCATAAACAGGATGGGCACAAATTTTTGAGAACCAGATTATTCTGATTTATCGTAATATACTGACATTTCTTGTCTTATTATGGCTGCGAGCTGGCAGAATAGCTACTGCAGTGGGCAAATTGCTTAGCGTCATTTCGTCAGCCATTACGTTTTGAATACAAATCCAACCGATTTCGATTTTCTATTGTCATTTCTGGATACCAGTTTGGCACTGATGCTGATGTAGTCAACTTGGATGGCTTTGTGTCAGAATTGGACACCAATATTTCTGGTTTCGATTGAAGCCAAAGCGATAACGGTTGAAGTTAACAAGGGTCAGATTAAACCTCAGTTCGTAAAATCTCCCGTTACGTAAAGTAAAAACCAAAAATAGTGAAAGTCATAATAAATGAATGATAGACAAAATATAAATCAAATAGTAGGGTGTAGTAAAAACAGAAGTAATGACAATGTGAGGGAATGTGGACGAAGTGATGTCATTATAAACATGTTTGAATATATCTATAGTTATACATACATACATACATACATAAATACATATATAGACATATAGATCCATACACACATATAAATATATAGATGCCTACACACATTTACACGGGAAGGGAGAGAGAGGTGGAGTGAGGGAGAGAGTGAATATTGTATATAATGGAGTAGTCTATATATTGAATCTCTGTCGATATGTCATTTCCAGTTTTTCTTTAAATTCTGAGAATGATTTCTAAATCCGATGCTAGGAACTGACTTATTTTCGACATCATTTCCTCTCTAAAAATTTGGGGTGACTAAATGTAAATTCTGCCAGAAATATCTTCATGATGTAAAGGCATGGGGTAAAGTATCAAACACTGTGCTTAAATGTATACGTATGTATGTACACGCACACACACACACACACACACACACACACACACACACACACACACACACACAGGCATATATATATATATATAAAATTATATACTGTGGAATGTTTTACATTCCGCTAAACACATTCACATTCTCCCATACAAACCCACCTACATACACAAAGTCATAATAAATATATATATGTATATATATTGCTGAACTAATACAATTTTTTTTTAACACCAAGAGTAACTATTTTCTTTTGTGTACTTATATATTTTAGATATTTTAACAAAGTATAAAATATGTTTCCAGATATGAAATATTTCCATGAAATAGTTTTATTGAAAATATGTTAAGTTTGGCAAACATATCAGAAAGAGTAGGAAACGGAACGGAAAAAGCTTTTCATACGTGAAAACTTTTAGTGTATAAATCTTTCTTTACATCTCCTGATGAAAAGATGATGTATGGCAGGAGAAATTTCATATATAT
>NC_068994.1:9526578-9528648 GCF_001194135.2 Octopus bimaculoides
TATATATATATATATATTGGAACGGTTACTAATCATGTGTTGATCTATGTAAAGCTGTATATATTATAATAGAATTAAAGGTAATGCTGTTCTACTTCGTAATAATCCTTATTGTTATTAGTGTTGATATTCTTATTGTATGGTTGATCTGTTACTTGTAAGACACTATATCTAAGTGGTAAGTTACCAGTTTCTCCGTAGATTGACTAAAAACTTATGAACATGTTTATAATGTTATTGCATTCTCATCAGATGCGTGTACATCAGTTTGCACCGTCCCATTGATGAAAACAGCCAATCTGTTTATATACTTAATTATTTCATTAACTGCAGAAACCTGGAGCTACTAATTGGCATAACGTAAGTGTTAACACTTTATTGTAGATATCACGGGCCTAACACCAGGGATCTCAGTCCCTACAGTATCAAAGTGTGATTTATCTGACTAAAATAGTCCTTTATAAACAGGACTACTTTAGCTGTTTCTTCGTAGATTGAAAATATGATAAACAACCTTTATCGGTTTTAGAGACAAGAAAAGTGTGGAAAAGCATTATATGTATTAATACATTATGCTAAAAATATTAGCCTACCCAGGCAAATCATACGTTGAATGTGGAGGAAGGAAGGACAAGAAAATATAACCCAGCTGTACTTCATTGAGGAAATCGCACCTTTTTTGCAGTATATGTTTGTATATTTATTCGGTCCAGAGGGCATTCCGACATTCGATTTAGCTTGTTGAGATATAGAGTATTCCGGGTGTCCTAATGCTCTTTAATTAATATTCTTGTGAAAGCAAATTGACGCATGTATTTCGGGATGGATCTATAAATTACGTTCACAGTCCAAAGTCATTGATGAACCCGAACTTATGGCAAACATACTTACGCATGTGCAGAAGCGAACTTCTGATCCATTCAAATATCCCTGCATGATGGACAGTGCAAAAATCTGCAATATTCTACCTCTGACATTTGAATGACAGTTTTGATTTTAATATAAATAACAAGAGCCAGACGGCTGCCATCGTGAATATTCAGCCGGAGGAAACAATATCTGTATGCTGTATTTATTGTTCTACTTCTCCCTCAGTCGCTGTATCTACCTCCACTAACATCAAGACCACGTTCTTTCGGCGAATAACTTTGAGACTTACATGATATGAGACTGATGATAATGAGAAGAATGTTAATGACTGTGTCGGCGAAACTGTTATAAAATTATTGATGACGAGCAGGAAGAAGACGATAATGATGCTACGGAGGTGGGAGCGCAGGGGGAGAAGGAGGAGGTAGAGCAAAAAGATAAAGATGATGATGACGACGACGACGAAGATTACGACGATGATCATGATGATGCTGATAACGAAGGTGATGTCGATGATGATGATGATGATGATGATGGCTGCTATCATGATCAAGATGACGATGATGGTAGTGACAGTAAATTGTGTTGGTGTTGTGGCCGGTGCTCGCGGTGATGGCGGCGGTGGTGGTGGCGGTGGTGGCTGTGTTGATAGTGGTAGTAATGCTGTTCGACGTGGTTGCAAGGATGTGGTTGCAATGATGTGAAGTGCAAGTGGGAGGGGGTAACGCTTCAGGTAGTAGAATCGATTGTCCTTAAACGATAACAATGTCTGGTAACAGCATTCAAATTGTCTATAATGCCAGACATCAATACGTGATTTAAGTATTGTTGGAATTCGCGATCGGTTTGATGTAATTTCGATGGGAAATGATCGAGCTAATGATTTACTAATTAAAGAAATACTAATGAATAATTTTATCTATTCTCACCAAGGTTCATTCGTTATTTCACAAAAATATACTCTGCTATCGTGAAGGATGACCAGACAGTTTTGTAAAACAACGATCGTATTCATTATTTACATTATTTACACTTGACGGATATTTGTTCCCATCTTGTTTGTTGTTAACACGACGTTTCGGCTGATATACCCTTCCGGCCTTCATCAGGTGTCTTCGAAAAGTTTCGAACCTTCTTCTTCTTCTTCTTTTTCTTCTTCTTCTTCTTCTTCTTCTTCTTCTTCTTCTTCTTCTTCTTCTT
>NC_068994.1:9529946-9530932 GCF_001194135.2 Octopus bimaculoides
TTTTTTTTAATAATGATGTTGTTGCATTTAATTATTCTGTTGTTTTATTACATTTGAGCGCGTGCGCATTGTAGTTGTTGCTAATGAAGTTATTTCATTCTGATCTTTTTCCCTAGTGAGCCTGTCATAAATATTGCTGGTATTATTTTTTTGTCTGCTATTTTTATTATTATATTTATTATTGCAGATTATTATGGTGTCATTTCTAGCTGCTAGGATTAATGTTGCGTGATGCTGCTCTACATTCAACTATTGATTGTTAATATTATTATTATCGTCATCATCAACGTCGTCGTCATCATCATCATCATCATCATCATCATCATCATCATCATCATCATCACCATTATTCTTGTTATCGTATTTTCATTTCTGGCTACAATTTCCATCATCATGAGCATTATTGTTATTATCATAATCATAATAATAATAATAAGTATTATTATTATTATCATTATTATTACTATTGTTGCTGTTGTTGTTTGTTGTCGTCGTTGAGGCTTCTATCAATAAATCAGCCATGGGGCAGAATCCTTAGCATGTCGGCGAAAATGCTTGGCAGCTTTCCTTATTTCCTTTCTTTTACATTGCTATCTGGGCCATTAGGGGTCAATATTACCTTTCATCCCTTCGGGGTTTGATAAACAAAAATTACCAGTCAAGCACTAGGTTCAACGTAGTCCATTAATTTCCTTCCCTCCAAATTTAAGGCTTTGCGCCGATAAGAGTAAGAATTATTATTATGATTTTCATTATTATCATCATCAACATCATTATTATTATTATTATTATTATTATTATTATTATTATTATTATTGTTGTTCAGTAGTTTTATTTTTATAACGTGCGTTCACTTCACTACCGAGCGCAGCTCTGTGCGCCTTGGGTATGTGCTGTGGTTTGCTGTGGTGCTCTTATGTTTACTGTATTGAAAGTGTTTTGCGTAGAATGTCTGCAGTACCCAGTAGTACAATTTTCTGTATGTT
>NC_068994.1:9531039-9533238 GCF_001194135.2 Octopus bimaculoides
TATTATTATTATTATTATTATTATTATTATTATTATTATTATTATTATTATTATTATTATTATTATCATTATCATTATCATCATCATCATCATCATCATCATCATCATCATCATCATCATCATCATCATCATTATTATTATTATTATTATTATTATTATTATTGGCAGAATGGCTAGCACACTGTTCGAAATACTTCGTGGCATATCGACTCTTTGTTGGCTCTAAGTTAACATGCCACTTCGGTCGGCATCCCTTCATTTCTGTCGGCGTCGATATAAGCACAATTGAAACAGTTGCTCGACTTACCGCTTCCCCGAAATACTTGGCCTTGAGCCAAACATTTGAAACCATTATTAACGCGTAGGTTAAGGCGGCGAACTGGCAGAATGATTACCGCGCAATAGGAAACACTTACCGGTTTCTTCCTGCTCCTTAAAGCTGTGCTCTAATGACACAGAGATGGACTTTGCATTTCATCCTTTCGGAAGCTGGTGAAGCAAACACCATCTAATCAATAGATTCGACGTATTCGACTCATCCTACCTACAAAATCTGCTGGGATTACGTCAAATTTAGAAAGGATATAAGCGAGTTGATTTTTAAGATCGAGGTCCTATAGCATAATCCCAACTTCCCTGACGCTTTTTATGTTGTTTAGCTCTAATTTCACCACCAGCGTAAATGAAACGTGTGATAGAGTGACAGAAAAGAGACATAATAACAATAATTCTTTCTCCTATCGGTACAAAGCCTTAAATTTGCTGGGAAGGAGACTAAACGACTACGTTGAACCTAGGATAACGGTGACGATACGAATCATTATATATTATTATTTAAGGGTTGACTATGATTTAAGGAAGATGTGGCTGTTATTTCATTTAGATTAACTGACCAGGAAGAAGCTACTTTTGCAGTTATGTCGATTGCTGACTGGTATGTTTCTGGATTTTCATTTTTATTCTTCTTTTCTTGCTGCATTCTTTTCTTTTCTATATGAAGTTGATGTCTTTGGTGGTGAAGTTTGTAGTGTTAATAGGTTGTGCAATCATATTGTGATTTGCTTTTCCTGTTCTTTGTATCAAAGTCGTTGCTGGTTGTGTTATTGTTGGTGATAACGTGATTGTTTCGGCGTTGTAATTGCTGTCGATATTTTAGTAGTGGTTGCAAAAGTTATTGTAGTTTTTGTTGTTGTCATTTTTGACAATGGTGGCGATGGTGATGATACTGACGTCATTGATTTTAATGTTTAGGCAACAAACATGCTTAATGATTTTTTTTTTCGTTACCGTTCATGCCTCTGTTGTTAGAAATGATCACGTATTTTTACCTTAATTTTCTTTCGCGTTAGCTGTTTCAGCTGACGTACGCCTTCCATTTTCCTACTAAAAGCTGCCTCTACATAATTTGCATAATGCATATCCTTTGAAATACGTGTAAAGGACATTATCACTTTCATTTACTATTATGATCCCTAACACAATAGGATTAATTATCTATCAAACAACACTAAAATCATCACGAAACGGACAAAAATTTGAATACGATGGCTTCTTTCATATGACTTTATAGATGCATATTATTTGTGAAGTATAGCAATAATGTGACTTTGTAGAGAATAACTTCTTGTCGTCCATATTGCTGTCACATTCTATAGAATACAATGTGTTTTCATAGTTTTTAGGTTTCACGAAAAGAGAATAGAGAATTATGATAACTGTTATCGATTAAGTTTAAACAACTTTCTGTTAAAAAAATTTGGAATAGTCATTAAATTTTAAGTAGCGTTACAATTAATGATAAAAGATAATGGAGTAATTAAGGATACGTGGTGATGTATTTAATGATATTCGAATAAAACTCATCATTGAACAGCATCGAAGTTTGATCTTTAGTGAGAAGTGTAAAACAGATGTCCAGCGGTATATTTTAGCGACACTCAAAGAAAATAAATGATAAATTGAACAAATTAGTTTAAGAAAATTTATATGTTTAGAGTAAAAGTTTCTCATCGCGGCATTTAAGACTATAGATACGGTCTTGGTTTTCAAAAATTTAATTCGTACTAACCCTCATGACCGTTCACAGTTTACTCATGTTTTCATGTTTACTTTGATCAGTTTCTTACATATCATCTAAGGTAGCTATTTACTTTCATTTTCATTTTACAGTGAAAAATTAAAAGTTTTTTTTTTTTTTTT
>NC_068994.1:9533396-9534678 GCF_001194135.2 Octopus bimaculoides
CACACACACACACACACACACACACACACACACACGGAAATTAATTGAAAATCTGTGCCCATTGGCTCGTTTATCGTATTTGATTTCTTAATTGTGAAAATTTTTACCAGCCAAAACTATTTTTCTTTCTTTCTCCACAGAAGGATATCTTTGTTGTTTATAATAGATGTTTCTGTCATTCAGTATAACAAAGACTTCCCTCAAGGAATACAGATTAATTTTGTGAAAATCTCTGCGCTTTTCTTTGAGTTTCGATAACACATTCTACTGTTTATTGTTTATTTTTTGTCTTTTATCTCTCAAACTAAGAGGCAAAATATAATTCATTGGGAACATTTTTGTGAATCGTTCATAGAGAACTTCACGCCATAATATAAATATATATGAACATACACACACAGGGAGTCACACAAGCTGATATGTGTGTGGAGATATATCTCTCTCTCACTCTATATGTGCGTGTGTGCGTGTGTGCGTGTGTGTCTGTGTGTCTGTGTGTCTGTGTGTCTCTGTGTGTGTGCATATATTTATAGATACAGGTAGAGGCAGGAAGGGACAGATAGACTGACATACAAACCAGAGAGAAAAATAGAAAACGAAACGCAGAAAACGTCACGAATACATATATTTATACTTTTTACTACAATGAAATTATCCAGAAATAAAATATTATCTTTTATACATTAGAGTTGTTTTGTTTGCTGCTTTTGTGAAACATACAATAGTATCCATTTATAGTATCAGATGCACGTATATTTTTTTCATTGTAGTCATCTGACCTGACAGCATTTTTGAAATCATTACTACAGAGGAAGCCGCATTTCAGTACTTTTGAAGACGCAATGTTCGGTGTGTGTATTTATTATTCTGTGCTTGACTGAGATTATCCTGCATATAAAATTATATTTCCCGACATGTGAAGTGACTCTTCTCTGTGTATGCAGTGATATCACTCTCCATATGCAGTCAGACAGCTATTCATATAAATTCACACTTCTCCACATATGACCGTTACACTTCTCTGCATATAGAGTCATACTTCTATGCATATGTAGTGTTGCTTCTCTTTGTAGATATTCACAATTTCTTGCATATGTAACTTCACGTGTGGCTGGATGGTAAGAAGCTTGCTTCCCAACCACATGGTTCTGGGTTCAGTTCCACTGCGTAGTACCTGACCAAGTGTCTTCTGCTATATAGCCTTGGGCCCACCATAGCCTGGTGAGCGGTATGGAAAGACGGCAGCTGAAACAAGTCTGTCATATATATATATATATATATA
>NC_068994.1:9534737-9536038 GCF_001194135.2 Octopus bimaculoides
TATATATAACAATTTTAACTAGAAAGGAGGACTACACCGTCGACTACATGTCTTTTTTGTTTTTAAAATCCTTTCCCTCTCTCTCTCTCTCTCTCTCTCTCCCTCTCTCTCTCTCTCTCTCTCTTTCTCTCTCTCTCAATCTCTCTCTCTCTCTCTCTCTCTCTCGCTCACCCACTCTATATCTCTCTATCTCTATTTCTATCTATCTCTCTATCTCTTCCTCTTTTTTATTACTTGTTTCATGTTGCCGCCCAATGGGGCTGAACTCAAAACCATATGGATGTAAAGCGAGGTTCTTAACCTCCAAGCTTACATGGATTTATGTATTAAATATCGGATAATGGATTATATGTACGCTCGGTGACTTTATTCACTAATCGCTCGATTACTCACCTCACGCAACTGCTAATGGCAGTTTTATTACCGCTAAGACAAGTTTAGAATTTGCAACTATTGTAATGATTGATTTTGTGCTCATTCTGTTATTCCTTCACTTGCTAAAACGCGAAGGCAGCGACCATGATTGAACGCTTCTTAATATGTTTAGTCCTTCTATAACTCAGGGTTTTCATGAAAAATATTCTTCCATAATATTAAAGCCGTCCCGTTGTTAATTATTACTTAAACGTTTATTAGACTTACTTGTATGTCATCGTTAAAAACTCTATTTTAATTTCTCGATCTATATTCGAAAATTTAGAAGTTAATGAGTTCTTCCAATTAAATTTTTAATTAGCACAATAATATTACAATATATTTTCTGGAAAACACTTAAGGGAGCAATAAAATTTCTGCTGTAGGTATTTCGATTAATTTATTTTCGCAAATAAACAAAGAAAATGAATGAAAAACACAAAGCCAGGCATATGACTTCAAGTAACAACACATGGTAATACATCATTATTGATATCGATGTATTTTTAAGTCGGCGAACTGGTAGAAATGTTAGCACACCGGACGAACTGCCTAGCGGTATTTTTCTGTCTTTACGTTCAGCAGGGAAAACAGATACAAAGACAAAAAAAGAGAGGCTGACAGACAGAGAGACAGACAGATTGAGAGGCAGACAGACAGAGACATGGCGAGTAACATTAGCGGCAACGCGCTATCGCGGTGTCGTCTACCTAATGTCTTTTAAAAGCATTTTGAACTTACTATGCATTTGACGAAACTTCATAGTCACAGGATAAAGTTACAAATAACATATGACGCAACTTCTGCATTAGAGCTTGTCTCAATATTCATTGGGTGTGTGTGTATGTATATATATATATGTAAATATATATATATATATATATATA
>NC_068994.1:9536362-9537876 GCF_001194135.2 Octopus bimaculoides
TGTATTCACAGATGCATGTATTTATGTGTGTGTGTGTGTGTGTGTGTGCGTTTGTCTGTTCGTGCCTGTATAGTTATATCTAGTATTTGCCGTATGTGATGTTAATAATATTTATTAGTCTGTGAATCACTGACTGTGAAAATCTTGTTTCAGACAATGGGAACGGAATAAAAAAAAACAAAAAAAAACAAAAAAACAAAAAAACTAAAACTTCGAAACGAAACAATAAATAAACAAATAAATATATAAAACGTATACAATCCCGTATTAACATTAATTACATTTGTACGAAATATATTATCAACGTCATACGAATTAATTCGGTCTGTTCACATAAGCACACTATTGAACGCTGCTATTATCAATGAACTATGGTTGTTGTCATAATGGTAATATGGTTGGTAGACACTTTAATAGTGATACCGCTGCTGTTGTTTTGTGTTATTGGAGTTTATAATGGCTGTGTTCTTGATAATGGATGTAATAATGATAGTGGTGGTGAATGTGATTTAGTTTCTGATAATGATAGCTACAGCGCTGCTGTAGTAATAGTAGAGCTATATATATAACGCAGATTAATGATATATGTACGTCCGAGATAAAGCAGTGAATTATTTAATGTCGTCGAAATCAGACACATGCATTTCACTGGTATCATTTGATCGCTATAATGGCGGCTGGCTGGCAGAATCGTAAAAAAACGTCCGGCAATATACTTAGCGGGAGTTCGTCTGTCTTTGTCTTCTGAAATGAAATAACACCGCCGAGATCGATTTTACCTTTCATCCTTCGTTCGTGGTCGATACCAGTTGAATACTGGGATTGATGTCATCTATTTAGCATTGTACCAAATGTAGAAGCCATTATTTGATAGATACAAGATACAAAGTCGTCGATCTGCCAGGATTAACACGACGGACAAAAATATATAGCGGCATTTCGCCCTTCTTTGGGCTCTGAGTTCAAATTCTGCCGTGGTCAATTTTGCTATCTGGGGTCCCTAAAATAAGCACCGATGGAACACTGCAAACGGTGTAATCTGCGACCGTGCTCCCCAAATTTTCAGGACTTGTGGTCCCTAAACAAGAAATGCTTATTATTTGTATGCGCGCGTTTGTGTAGTCGATATCTATATCAGAGAGAATCATAATTAACAGATTCCCCACTATTTTTTTTTTTGCTCAAAGTGTGAAACTTATCAGCTCCCCTTCCTGTATTTATGTATGTGTGTGTCTGTGTGCGCAAGTGCGTGAGTGAGAGAAAGGGTGTGATTGTGTGTAGGTGCGTATATGCGTGTATGTATATATATATGTGTGTGTGCGCGTGTCTGTTTTTGTGTATGCTTGTGTGTCTGCGTTTTTCCCCGCCACCATCGCCTGACAACCGATGTTTGTGTGTTTACGTACCCATGGCTTAGCGATTCGGCAAAAAGGTCCCCATAGAATGGTACTAGGCTTACAAACAATAAGTTCTAAGGTCGATGTGTTCAACTAAAGAATGAGATTATATATATA
>NC_068994.1:9538347-9541184 GCF_001194135.2 Octopus bimaculoides
ATATATATGCCGCATTGGTAGAAATCACCCGATTTCAACTCGAAAAATTGAACCAACCAAGCTCTCAATTCTGCATCAGTATGATAGTATATATAAAAAGGAGTGACGCCTAGTATCCTAGAATAAATACTTCTAATAAAATTTATTAACATTGCCTGATTTTCAGCATTTATTTCTACAAGAGTATCTTGCCGATGTGCCATCTGCAGAGGTAGGATCACCTTATTTTGGTTACTTGTAGAAAGGACCCACTCCACTAGACAGATTTTCTGATGCTGACACAGATATATGTGGACGGAGTGGTATGTCGTGTATGTACAATTGTTCGTATGTGCGTGAAACAGCGACATCCGTCAGAATTCATAGAATAACGAGAAACTATGGTTGCTCTTTGTGAAGCATATTTTATCACATCTTGTATCTTGGTCGAAGATTCTGTCATGGATAGCTTGGTTGCCTATCATTTGGATGCTGGGGGTCCTTTATGCATCGAGTGACATGACTGGTATTACATCAATCCTACGTAACAAGGATTGCTTTTGTTGGGTTACAAAATAAAATATTTGCCATGAATCTGAATAATAAGTCGTCTGAATAAAATGTCTTTTCTCAGAGAAATTATAAACTGGGGACTCATTTCAAATATCACTGCTTGACAATGGGGCCAATCTTCAAATATCTCACTCACAGATTCATAAGACAGGCGATTCACACTAGAATATGCGTGGTAGATACTTCTTTCCTACACCCTTCGTACGGTATGCTTTAAAAGGTGTTTTTCAACCAGTCTTTACAAATATATGTTATTAATGTTAGTTATAAACTGACAATAAGGACGCCAGGGATCTTTTGGCACGTGTTTGGTGATTCTTTCTGCCCCGTAAGGGTCAGTATTTATTCATTTAATTATCTATCGCATTCAGAAATCTCTCCATCATGTGCAACAAAGCACAAACACGCATGATGTATTCATCATCATCACCATGTTTTTTACTTCGACAATTTCTCCACTTCTTCTTTGACAAATATTTAGATCAGAAATCCCACGTTCGAACCACGCTTTAATTCAGGAAGAGGTAATACCATTGTTAGAATAACTGATGCCGCTTAGAAGGAGATAGGCCCAACACTACGTAGCTACATGATTGCTTGTGGTAATTTTATATGACATATTTCTATGTGAATGTGATACCATTGTGGCTAATAAAGAAATATTTATTATCGCTAACAATATCTTCTTTGTCACTACAGTCGTCTTACTTTCATTAGAAATATCGGCAAAATGCCGTCAATTATTTTGTATTTTCGTCCTGTTTATGTCGAGATTAATTTATATTTCAGGTCGGAATAACTGATAAAATAAGCACTGGTTATGTAGTGGCTCATTTTAATTGCCTAATAAAATTGTGATATTGTGCCAATTTAAGAAATCTTTATTATTATTATTACCATTATTATTATTATTATTATTATTATTATTATTATTATTATTATTATTAGTATTATTATTATTATTATTATTATTATTATTATTATTATTATTATTATTATTATTATTATTATTATTTATTATTATTATTATTTATTATTGCTGTTGTTGTTGTTGTTGTTGTTGTTGCTATGATTATATATTACCTAACAGGTTGGTAATTGCGATTTGCATAAGTTGATTTGGCGTAGGATATTTTGTAAGCGAATAAGCATTCGAAGAGGCCAAAACTAATTTCAACGAGACTATAAACTGTAGTACTTTTTCCTTCTAATTGGCGATGATTTTCATTCGTTCTAAAGAATGTTAATTGAACGATTACAGTCGAAAATACCTGTCATCTAGAGGGTTTTCGCGATATTCGTAAAATGTGTCAAGGGAAAACATCACCACGTTCAAGACAGTACAGAGGAGATATTTATGTTTCTTAGTTCTAAGTGAGGAAATGAATGTTGTGAAATATATTACAGTTCCATTTCTTGTAATAAGACGAATTGCTCTTTCCGAATAAAGTAACTTCCTTATTCTTCTAATATCAATATATTGTTATTCAAGAATGTGAGTTATGGATTCCGATATTGGGTTCTGTGGGAATTTTCTCTGCATTATATATAGCAGACAGAGAATGAAGTTTTCAACTGGTAACGCGTCGAAATAGCTCTAGAGTGAGATAAAGATCACCAATTTCGAAATGGAAAGAGAAGCAGTCACGTAGAAAATACATCACTTACAACGTCATTCCTTCTGGGTGACACGACAAAGATAATTTAATTTCAGTTTAGTTTCTTTTTTATTAAGAATATACTCTTTAGTGAATTGACCGTACATAAATTTAATGCTGATATTTAGGATGCCAATCTAACAGAGATAGCTAATAGTACTTTTATCTTTATCTTTTTTCATTGGTACAATATACTTTCACTCGACAATGAATTACATTTACCACAACGTTGTCCATGCGCATTACTTCAGAGAATGATTAATCTCTTGAGATTTCGTGTCTTATTGGTTTTAATACAGACATATGGAAAACGCAGGTGAAAAATCACTGTTGGAATCTAGTTGGCTTGACATAAGATTGACAGCGAGACTAATTTGTTGCTGCATGGTTGGAAGGTGTGTTGTATATGTTTCGTCGATGTGTTCCATTATTGGAGTATTGTATACGTATACAGAAATCGTTGTTGAATGTGAAGCATGTAAGTACTATGTCAGTAGGTAACCTTTTCAAATACAGGCGTTAACATAATCTTACACGGACAGTGAAATAAAGCTATGTTGTGCTAAATCAACGTATCTGTATATATATATATATATATATATATATATATAAGCAGAGAGAGATAGG
>NC_068994.1:9541194-9541736 GCF_001194135.2 Octopus bimaculoides
CTACCTTGATATTGGTTTTATCAGAAAGCAAATCGGAAACATTGTAAGTTAATATCAAATGCCAACATGTGATTGAAGTATTGTTCTAAGAGAAAGGTAAAGCTCCAAGTACACAAGATGTAGGATCCGCAATGCAATTCACAAATAGATGTAAGAGACTATTGTTTGAATAAGATACCAGAAATAACCGGAAATTAGTTGACATAATAGTGGAGGCGGAATGGCAGAGTGGTTAGAGCAGCGGACTTGCGGTCGTAGGATCGCGATTTCAATTCCCACACCTGGCGTTATAAGCGTGTATTGAGCGAAAACACTGAAAGCTCCACGAGTCTCCCGTAGGAGTTTGTGGTGAACCCTGCGTACCCTTTCACCACATCTTTCTCCCATTCTTTGTTTCTGTTGTACATCTATTTCAAAGGGCCAGGCTTGTTATACACTGTGTCACGCTGAATCTCCCCGAGAACTACGTTAAGGGTATTCTCGTTCCTCATTTTGCTCACGTCTTTTTTGTATCCTGTACCCATATATGCATGTATATATAT
>NC_068994.1:9542368-9545732 GCF_001194135.2 Octopus bimaculoides
ATATATATATATATATATATATATATATATATATATATATATACACACACGTTCGAACACACACTCACACATTCACATTCAATGATAGTCACATCTATTTGATGACCAGCAATAGCGTTGCTTAAAAGCGAGTTTTTCTGTAATAAGAACAAAAGAAATTACTTTCATATGTTTTGCGTTATACCGAACACAGCGGTCATTAACTATTATAAGAGCCAATGACACTTAGACAATGCCTTGTTCATCCGGGCATATATTGTTTTCCAGACTGCATTATTCAATATGTCCGCTTTTAAGGCTGGCTGTTATGATTTTTACATATATTGTCTCTTGTTAGGTCGAGGTCACAGTGTCAGACTGGTCAATGTATTCGTAGTGATCGTGAGAAGAATTAAATCAATGTCTCCGCTCGATTCACTTCAGTGATATATTGGTTTTACTCTGTTTTTATATTTAACAGACATATCTCATTTCGACTTAGCTGATTCTTTTTTCTTTAGGGCGATTTATCGAGTGTTTCAAATAGATGTTCCCTTATTCATTAGTAATGGATGACGCTTTATTCGACACGGTAAATGAATATGAACCTACCACTCGGAATTAAATACATGAATTTATTAAGAAATCATAGCGACCATACCGCTACAGGAGAACATATACATATATATTTCGTCTTATCAGGTCATCTCATAAGTTCTGTCTGAATTTTGAATAAAGAAAACAAATAAGTGATCGAATGTTATATTTAATTGCGATTTCATCATCAATGTACTTCCTCTGATTATCTATGACTTCTTTCCATCAATTTACATGCTTTTACTCCCATCAATGTAAACCTTTTGGGTTTCAAAGCGAAGAACTCAGAAATGTCAGTTTCGACCTATTCCTGGTTTCCGAAAGTTATGTCCCGCAAATGATTCTGTAAACTACGAAACAAATGGTAGGCTGAACGAGTCAGGTCGGGAGACTAAGGTGGATGATTTTTTTTCCAAACCAAGCTCTTCGATCTTCTGTGATGTGATCTTTGCAGTGTGGGGTCATGCATGGTCCTGATAAAACATCACTCATTTTGATTCATTAAAGCGGGTATTTTTTTCTTCAAAGCTTGATCCAAACGCTCTAATTGCTGACAGTAGACTTGAGCATTAATTGTTGCATTAGGTGGTAACAATTCAAAGTGAATTACCCCTTTGCAAACCCACCAGATAGAGAGAAGAATATTTTTCCCATGAAATTCCCTTCTCGGTTGTGGTTGAACTTTTCCCTGTTACCAAGCCATTGTTCGTTTGGAGGGGAAGCTTGAGTTTATTGAAATTATTCATAGCGCGATCTTTTCTCTTGTTCTTGAAGTCTTGTGATACAATTGCCCCTTTCTCATCTTCAAAGAGGAATATCTGCCTGATAAGAATCTCAGACACTCCCATGCCCCTGATGATAGACCTGATTGACTTGGAGGGATAGTTGTCAATCAGGGCCTGGATTTCACCAATAAATTCAGGAGTTCTTTTCTTGTCAGTTTGATCAGATTGATCTTTCGGAGCTGCCGTAGCTTTGTAATCACAATTAGACTCATCTAACTCTTTCCGAATCATCTGCACCGTTCTCAGATTGACACCCAAAGATTCTGAAATGTTCGTATTGGAGCTTCCGGCGCGAATACCAGGCGGTACAGCAAGTCGTCTTTCAAGTTTCTGGCGAAGTTAACTTCGTCATGGTGCTACTTTTCGCATGGACGGTGCCCAACTGACCCTTCTATATAGTGTAGTTGACTAAATCAAAAACAATGTGCATGCGCGAAATAAGAAATATAAAATGGCAACAGTTTAACTATCGCAACCTATATGTATGTATATGTGAGTGTGTGAGCGCGCGCGTATGTGTATTAATATTCAGTCATATATGTATATGTGTGTGTGTGTTTATGTTTCTTTAGTGACAGAGAATGAAGGAATAAGATAGATATATGGATACGTAGGTGTTCATGCGTGCATATATACACGTTCATACATATAAATGGGCGTGTATCTGTGATTAGACGCATACGTATAGTAATACATTGATTTCTATATATATGATCCTAAAATCACACGTCTAAAGAATACAGTTTCAAAGATAACCTTATAGCCAGCATACATAGCGATATTCATCATTGACTTACTTCCGATCCTGGCACGTGAATGTTGTCTTATTTCTAAGCGTGAAACATATTAATGGAATTGTGACAAACATCGCCAAACAGCTGGAAATTGCAGACACGTTGTCGCACCCTCAAGACATCCAAGAACTTCAGACAACTACATATAATATGAAATTATATATTGGTATCTAAAGTTGTTATCAAATTCGAAAATAAATTTGATTACGTCTCAATGTAATTATCAAAATATTAACCATTTTCAGCCAATCTGCTATATAAGTCTATATGCTAAATGCAAAAACAAATATTTTAGAACTAGGTCAAGCAGTGCTACATTACAGATAAGGGTGGGGGGAATTCAAAGTACTTTCGGTAAAATTATATAATGTCAGTGTACCACGGGGCATATTGCAGTAACAGAGTATGATCACCAGAACTCACGTTGCCTAACAGTTTACACATACGGTTATTTTCTGCAAACAGGTACAATACCTTTCGTAAGCCTGATGGAATTTTCAGTGACTGCTACAGCAAAAATAACAAGCAAAAAAAAAAAGAAAAAAGAAAAAAACAGCAAAAATAACAGACAGAATAAATAGATTTAATGGACATTCATGATGGCACCATTAAATCAGATGTGCCCCCAAATCAGAGCGAAAGTAGAAGTCGATTGTCATATTATCTATGAAAGAATGTTTACACAGTACATGGAAAAGATTAATAATTGCAGACGTATTAACGATATTATGCAAGATTAATCAACATGTAAATTGCTAAAATAAGTGTAAATAGTGTAATAAAAAGAATATTGCTAATACCGTACTTCGTTATACATAGTGAATAAATACAATATGGCTGATTTATGGAATTCCCAGTTTATTGCAACAGTAGGTTCATAACGGAGCTTTCTCCTTCCAAATATATCCACCATCTATTGATGTGCTTCAAATGCTACACGCCTGAATTATATATCCGAACTCACTATATATGTATATGCAGTGTGTCTGCTTTTGTCCCCCCCCGCCATCGCTTGACAACCGATGTTGGTGTGATTACGTTCCCTTAACTTAACGGATCGGCGAAAGCGATCGATGGAATAAGAACTAGGCTTATATAGAATAAGTCTCGGGGTCGATTTCTTCGACTAAAATGTGGTGCTCCATCATGGCCGCAGACAAATGACTGAAACAAGTAAAAGAATTAAAAGAATAAGCATGAATATATATA
>NC_068994.1:9546004-9546950 GCF_001194135.2 Octopus bimaculoides
TGTGTGTGTGTGTGTGTGTGTGTGTGTGTGTGTGTGTGTGTGTGTGTGTGTATGTATGTATGTATACATATAACGTTTATATAATGAATTCTCCAACGAGATATACATGACCGAGTGGCTATGATCATTTCATTAGAGTGTACCTAGGCGTTAAAACTCCGATCATCATTTATGATATACTGTCGAATGTCCAATTAATATTTCATCTCATTTTTTACGTATCGAATAGATTTATTTTTATTCGTCGAAATACAATAATATGTTGCTGTTCCTGCTGCTACTGCTGTCGATAAAATTATTCATTATAGAATTATATATTTATACTTTATTTTTCATTACGTTCCATCATTATTATACGAGTATTTTGCTCATTTGTTCATATATCTATTTTGTTGACAATAAACTATTGTTACATGAAACAAAAATCCGTGTTTTAACGGTCTACATTATATAAAATTCGTCTTCGCATTATGAAATTTATATATGTCTTCTGTTAAATTCATAATATTATATCCTGCAAATATTCAAATACTTATATGAAATTATTTGTATTATTTCAATAAATTTCTTTTCATACTGCATACTATCGCTTTGTTGTAATACGAACTATGATATTAAACATAGGAATTCTTTTTCATTGGATATTACTTTCATGTGTGATTTCATTTCATTTCAGCTTTTCTTTATTTTGCTCGCGGTTCTTTCTATACAGTGATATGTTAGACAGGTATTATATGTCGAAAATGTACGAATTTCCCCGGAATTAGCTTCAGTCTCCAGGCTTCGAACAGCACGAAATCTGAAATATTAGTGCTATGCATCTGTATAATGTGACATACCTACTGCGCCGTTCAGCCTCTCAAAAGGTTACAAGATAATACATACATACATATAAATATATATATATAAACATACACACACACATACATATATGTACATATATATA
>NC_068994.1:9547285-9550401 GCF_001194135.2 Octopus bimaculoides
ATATATATATATATAATATATATATGCGTAGTCGGACCAAATGTACCAAGACTGTTGCCATAGTAAAGAACCAGAGATTCGTCTTGGACTCTTTGTACGGCATGCCATCTATGATTTAGCATTCGAGCTCATTTTCGCTGTTTAAAGCAATGCTTGCTTGGAAGGAACGTGTGAGGCGTGTGATCGTTGCATTGGCCATGAACCTGCATCACATTTTGCCAAAATCTTGTTGATACATGCTCAAAGGCCAACGCAAAGTTGCAGAAAAGTGTATGGAGAGGAGTGTACGAAACGTGAATCAAGAAAACTGAGAAAAATATCGCAGATATGTGTGCATCTGTGAGGGTAAATCGTCGACTCACCATCTGTTATGTTTTTCTGGACACTCACGATTCACTCACTTCTCGTATTAAAATTTAATAAATTCTCTCTTCTATCCGTAATGCCTCGACTTAATCGTCCAACTAATATTGACTTTTTCTTGCTCCGAGAGCTATTTTAATATAACGAATTACGCAATATGTTAAAAGTGATCATGAAATGGACTGACATGATGCATGTGTTTTAAGGGTTTTTCAAGTCACTCTCACAATGTACACACGGTAAGTTGCTTTGGCCAGTCTTCCAGTTACCCAAGAACATATCAATTATAGAAATGTTGTAAATCATATAACAAATCCAGTATAATGATGTATTTAACTCTTATGAAATACGTAAGATCGTACACAAAGATAGAGAAGGCGTTTGAGCTTCACGAAAGCTATAACGAACTCAGTGATTTTGATTTTTACTTATGAGAAGTCTAAGGTTCCCTTCTTGTATTGAACCTTTGCAAAACAGATAAAGATTTTAACGTCGCTGTCTCAAATTAACATCGCCGTGTCTCATGAGAACAACTGGAATTTCACAAAGATCTTGGCAATTGCAATTATCAAACGTGTC
Source organism: Octopus bimaculoides (assembly GCF_001194135.2). Lineage (NCBI taxonomy): Eukaryota > Metazoa > Mollusca > Cephalopoda > Octopoda > Octopodidae > Octopus > Octopus bimaculoides. Next base: position 9,548,228 of record NC_068994.1, read on the forward strand.
TACGAATTTTCCTTTGAATTGACTCTGTTCCATCAATTTCTTTTATAAGCCATTCTTGAAATCTTCGAATGTTTTGTCCACAAATTTAGACACAAAAATTAAACATTTATGTTTGATACTCACGCACACCATAGACTGATTCATTTTGGTTAAACGTTACCATATATTGTTTTGTTGTTTATCACCAACCATCATCGTTGTATTTTGCTAAATATAGTAATGCAGTTAGTCACGTATTTTTGAGTATAGATCTGAAACATTCGGGTTCAAACTTCAATTGTAGCTAAGTCGTGTAACAGTAAATCTATTCCAAAGCAGTTGTAGTTGCCAATAATTTTGGTTATCGTGAAGCAGAGAAATGTACGATGTTTCAGATTATACGTCTAAGTAGACAGGTGACATATTCATGAGTTCTCGTTATTCTAATATGCAGTAGAAGGACTGAATGCAAATAGCGGCAGGTGACTCATTTTTTCACGCTATTCAGTGTGTTTTGAATATTACAGAAACATGGACACAAACAAATGTATATGCACACACACGTCAACACGCATACACACGTGCCCAACGAAACATAAAAAAAAGAAAAAACACTTCAATTTAAAGCCCCTCATTTCCTTTTAAATTACTTTCATCACTATAGTATGGAATCTAAATCGAATATCTTAAATACTGATTAAGAAATAACTGAATAGGCATATTGTTAGTTGATGCAGCGCTCCATGTAGAAAACATCGGGCGAGCAAACACCTAGAGATTTCGATCAGTGTGTAACACACCTTTTCTGTTCAGGATAATCGATTTTATATACGACGGAAAGAGCCATTGATCTTAAGGTGTTTCAAACCGGATTTTGCTGTCACTACTGGCAACATGAGGGAAACCTTATCCATATCGTTGCGTTGAATGACTGCTCAATAAAACCCCTGACAGTATTTTTGTTATTGTGCGGCAGCTTTTGTGGCTTTTCATTCTGCGAGGTCAAATTTACCTTTCTTTCATGGTAGTTAAAATAAAATGCCAGCTGAATCCTGGAGTTGATGTAAGACTGCTGTTATGACAAACTTAGGAAGAATCATGATAATTATTGTGCTTCGTGTTATATTTTATCAACTGCCAATAAGCATGATTCAGTTTATTACCCAAATACTTATATTTTTTGCTTCTTCCACTTGCAAACGAATCTATCGAATTTACATCTATGCAGCCGCAACCGCACTTCGCCAAAAGTATTTTACATATACGAACGATCTAATTAAGCAAGTATGGAATATATGTCATAATATATTACAACTACTGCTTGATAAATTCTGACGCTTTACTACATGGCATTTAGTGTCCTATTAATATTCCAGCGGAAATAAACATTACATGTCCAACTAATTAAATAGATTCTATGAGATGCCTTAGAATATTTATGATCATGTATGTATTGAATTATCGTTTAAAGGACATCATTTTAAATGTGTCTTGGATGTAATATGGCATCTCTAAAACATTACGAGAAGTATGTACCCAAAGGAATGCACGAATTGGCTGTGACATATGACCATCCGTTAGTAAAAATCGATTGATAGTGTATATATATACATAAATTCAAGAAAAGAGATACGTGTGCATGCATACATGTATATCATCAAACAGACACACACACACATTTCCTCTCTCTCTCTCTCTCTCTCGCTCTCTCTCTCTCTCGCTCTCTCTCTCTCGCTCTCTCTCTCTCTCTCTCTCGCGCGCGCGCTCTCTCTCTCTCTCTCTCACTCTCTCTCTCTCTCTCTATCTCTCTGTCACCTACACATATATATTTATATATGTATGATATTTTAATTACTTTTTAACATTTTGACGGTTTCTTTTTTAACTTAGTATTTCAGTATATCTTCCTTCATTATCTCATGTGGAACTGCTATTTTGCAGGGATAGAAAGATGCAAAATACAACGCATACACCCTTTCATACTGTTATGTCTCAAGCTACTGCTATCTAGCACCTTCGGACGATCTCTACTCAACTGCAACACGACTGCTACTCAACAGTCACTCAACTCCTCTACCCCGGTTAGACTACCGCTATTTATAAGTCTTGCGCGATCCTACTTCTTCGCTTTGGGGCGTCGACACAACACATACAGACATATCTCTCTCTCTCTCTCTCTCTCTCTCTCTCTCTCT
>NC_068994.1:9550818-9552344 GCF_001194135.2 Octopus bimaculoides
TGTGTGTGTGTGTGTGTGTGTGTGTGTGTGTGTGTGTACATAAACTAAAAATACGTCTCCGTTAGAATTTGAAATAAAGTATTTCGTCCACCAGGTTACGTTTTCTACACCATCATGAGGAAATGCATATTGCCAAATAATAGATAAATCGTACACAAAAATTGATGAAACAATAACATATGATTTCCTGTCTCCGAGTCATGGCAATAATTTATTAGTAATTTTTTTTTGTTTTGTCGCGTTCATGTTATTTCTAAAATAGGATTATCTTCTATTTTGTTTTTAATGAGCAAAGTAATTACTTGTGAATTCGCTGTGAAATAATTCAGGAGATTTTATTTGGTACAGTGAATTTCACACATTTCTAAGTCAGTCATCTATTTGTGATACACCTAATAGATAAAATATTAGTTGCAGAATTCATTCTCTCTACACTACTGATGTGCATAAAAAAATTGCTGGTGTCACTCGTGACGCTGTATTTATAGATCTCTTGACTGCTTCTTGCACGAGCAGTATCTCCCTTTATTAACATATAAAATGAATACATAGATCAGGTGCTTACAAAGAAGTCGTAAAACATGCTAGCGTTGGGAAGCATATTTTATATGAAGAAATTATTCGATAGCAATAATCATATCACTGCATGAGTAAAGTAACTGAATGTATAAGGATAAAAAACGTTTGTCAGTATATTTTAGATGATCTCACTTTTTGATAAGAAAACAGCATCAAACCAAATATCTAAAATTTTCATGTTCACATATAATCATTGCGTAATATTTATTTGGCCAAAATATCACGCTATCTGTTTCAAGACTGAACCTTAGATTTACTGGAAAAATCTATCTGAAAAAATATCAGAACTGTCCCCACTAAATAATTAAAGTCAAGTGCCTTCAATTTAAGAATTTTTTAGAAAACACTGCTGGAAATATATCGTTGGGATTCAAAGACTCAACAGGATTAAAAAATATCTATGATATCGGCCCGGAGAAACTAAATTGCAGACGTATAAAGTGGTAATGCAATGTGTTACTATATAAAGGATGCTATAGACGTAATCGCTATCATTGTATACATGGTTATAATATAATACACAACGCACTTGTTAGATTTCGACCTTTATTGATGGTTGAAGTGAAAGGTGTATTGAAAGGAGAATAACAGTCAAAACAGAAAGGTACTATATGGCTTTTAGTTAGATGTTAACAAACATTGTATCTAGCTATATATCTCCCTAATTATGAGGCCCATTATTTTAGATTTTAAAGATTGGTTTAGAGAATCTTCACAAACAGTATACACACTCGCATGGGCGCACACACACATACACACACGCATACACACACATATTTATAACTGTAGTGATCGTAGAAATTATTTCTCTCTGCATCTGTCTCTCTCTCTATATATATATATATAAACATACATATATATTAAATATATATATATATATATACATATATATATATAATGTATATATACATATATATATATAATGTATATATACATATATATATACA
>NC_068994.1:9552519-9553408 GCF_001194135.2 Octopus bimaculoides
ATATATATATATATATATATACATGTATGCATTTCTACGCACGTATAACTTATAATCTAGGTTTTCTATGAGACATAAGAGTGTATATCGTATTGAAAGAGGCTTTCATCTCCCATTGAGCTCTGCTGCTTAAAAACATCATTACACCCACATACACTAACACATACATATATATTACGCTGACGTATATATATATACTCATATACAAAGATACATGAGTAAATGTATATGATTCAAATACAGGTGAACCTATACCGCCACATACATAAGCATAAAATTTCACCGTAAGAAGACACGACCATAAATATCACATACGCATTTCAACATGTGTAAACATATAGATGAATACTTGTGATATTGATCATTATTTGTACGTAACTGTTACCTTTCTAGCTATTTCTCCAACATATGTGACGCTTTACTGGAAATGATATATGTAACGAATACCGATACATGTATTGATTGTATACGCGGCTAATAACTTTCCACTTGGTATTAAGATTCTTTATTTGAATAGTGCTACATACGTAAATATGTATTCATGTATTATACTTACACACACATACACATACATATATATATTTATATATAAATTGCGCATAATGTACGAGCCTGTGGAGAAACTAAAGAATTAAGTGATCAATATTTCTGAATTTACAGATATAAACATTCACATATAAAAAGCACACATACAAAAACCCACGCGCACTCAGGAAAAAAAAGGCGCGGTCATAAATGTCTATACCCGTAACAATATATTCAAATATACATTTAGGCATATAAGTACATGCATCTATATATATATACATATATGATTATATATATGCATATATATGTAGTATATGCACATACATGTTCGTACTATATATATTTTTTATATATATGCATA
>NC_068994.1:9553433-9554990 GCF_001194135.2 Octopus bimaculoides
TATATATATATATATAAACAGAGAGAACGAGTTAGATGTCGTTTACCAATTTATTGTTTCTGTCAAGTTTAAGCTGAATAATGTATTCATATATACAAAGGCACGCGTACGTATCTGTATATATGTACGTATATCTATCTATCTATCTATCTATCTATCTATCTATCTATCTATCTATCCATCTATCTATCTAAATATATTTATATATACATATATGATTATATATATGCATATATATGTAGTATATGCACATACATGTTCGTACTATATATATTTTTTATATATATGCATATATATATATATATGTGTGTGTGTATGTTTGTGTGTGTGTGTATACATATTTGCATATATAGGCATATGTAGGTATATATTTATATATGTGTATTTTCATACAAATTCTTCTGTGTTCGTGAACGTAAGCGTTTAACTTCTGAATATTAAGTATGTTAAAATAAGGAACGAGTGAAAAAAAAAAATCAAAAAAAAACGTGTGCCACAAATATTATTGTTAACAATATCGTTCATAGAAATGTATTTTGCACTAAGCAGCGTTTGATATAACACTAAAAATGACATTCCAAAAGAAATAAATATGAATCAATACATTTATTACAAAGCCGTAAGCATGTTTTACTGCTGGAGAACATAGTATGAAATATACTCACGTACGCTGCATACGTAGCAAATGTACTTTCATCTGTCTTTCTCTTTCCCTCTGTTTCTCTGTATATATAAACACACATTTATATATGTATATGGTGTTTGAAGTGGTATACAGATATTGTTTATTAAGAAAAAGAGCCTGTCAGGATTTTTGATAATTCTTTAAACGAACGAAAGCGCTAATAAATTATTATCCGATATGCTCACTGCCTTTCTTTTCTTAAAACTTTTCCTGAAAGTGTAGCAAAATAAACGGTGGTGCCCCAGCATTGCCGCAGTCATTAGGCTGGCCATAAAAGAAAGTATATATACGAATACTTATGTACGTACACCCCTGTAGAGATATCTGTATTTAAACAAGTATGTATGTCCATTTTTAAGGGTATAATTTTTTAATGATTACGTATACCACAATGCTTATGTCTGCATATGCCTAGCGTTGTTTGTAGAGGGAGAAAAAAGACGGCCTGTTTTCATGAACCGAAAGAATCCCTTCGATAAACAATTACACAATTTGCAAGAAGCACAACATTTTTTCTACCGATATGCCGATAAAATGTTTCTCTCAATACTCACACACTTTTCTGTATATAGATTCAAGCAGGCGACTAATTTATAGCGCAATAGACACAAGACTGCACCACAATATGAAAATTGAAATGAAGCACCGATTACATATCACCCAATTGCCTTTTGCATAGAACTGTACGTTCATTTCTGAACTTCTATTAAAATTTCGAGAATATGAAGAGAACATGTTACATTAAAAAACAACGCTAACATAAATAAATGAACAATATATATGTGTGTATGCATGTGTGTGTCAGTGGTTGTATACGTACTTACGTGCATATATGCATATATCTATATCTATATCTATATATATATATATAT
>NC_068994.1:9555152-9558831 GCF_001194135.2 Octopus bimaculoides
ATATGTATGCGTACGACATATATACTCATATACTACGTTCCAACGATAGAGCCTTGTTATATATTTGTTAAACCTACAATATGTATAAGTACATGAATATATTTTCGGCTAAATTATACTGCCAAAAACATTTATTCTGTGAAAACGTATTTTTAAATATCTATTTTACACATATAAATACAACGTATAAATCTATTTTCTATTTGTGCTCATAAGTTAAACTTGTCTTACACAAAAAGTATACATATATAAAAAAAACAAGTCAGAATGAAAGAAGTTACGAAACAGGATAGCATATTCTTGTTTTGCATATAGACAATTTGTCCGCGTTTCTATTCATGTGTCTATAAAGCGGCTAAAATAGTGTTTTGTAGGAGAAGAAAAAAATCATATTTAACTGCCTCATGTCACACATGTGCATTCTCAAACTTCCTTCCAATATTTCGTCATATCGGTGTTTCACACTAAAGATCATTATTCTTTTGACATCAAACGTTTTTTCTTTTGTTATTTTTTCCTCAGATTTCTAGTTATATGCCTTATTGTTCAACTTCAAAAAAGTTATCCTTATCTAAGTACCGCCAGGGATGTTACGTTAATTTTTTCTTTCATATTTATTCTTTATCATGACAATTACTTTTCCATCTGAGCTTCCAAATTAATTTGCTTTCCATTCATCACTTGTCCAATTCTTAATTGGCCATATTAATTATATAACATCGAAACGTGTTTTAATACTCCCACTTACTTTATTCGCTATCAATCTGTATGGCAAACACATTTCCCTTAGAAAATACCGATTTTCTCTTGCCGCGGCGGTGAGCTGGCAGAAGCATTAGCTGGAGGTGTGAAATGTTTAGCGGCAATACGTCAGTCTTTACGTTCACGGTACAAATTCTGCTAAGGTCCACTGTGTCTTTCATCCTTTCGAGATCCATAAACTAAGTTACAGCTGAGGACTGGGGTTGATGTGACACCCTGCCCGCTGAACTTTCTGGCTTTGTGTCATAGTTTCAAATAAATATTTCATTTCCACGTTAGGTAACCTCTTCTGGTTTTTACAATCCCAAATATAAATGATGTACTTTTCCGCAACCTGCCTCTTCAAAACTTAGTCGCAAAGAAGATTACCTGGCAAAATCATTATCAGAACCAGCAAAATGTTTAACAGCATTTCGTCTGTCTTTACGTTCTGAGTTCAAATGACGCGGGGTTTTTTTTTTCAACATTTTAAAAATCATTTATACGAGATTTGTGTTCACATCCAGTAAGCTATTGACATGTACAAACATCCATATAAGTGCGAATATATTTAAGAGCATGTATGTATATACATACATATATGCATATATATATATGTAAGTATTCTATATATATATATATGTATATATATATGTATATATATATATATATATATATATATATATATATATATATATACACAGTTATATACACATGTATATATACATATGCATTTATGTATACATATGTATGTATGTCTGTATACATGAATACATTTATATATGTACGCATATGAATATGTGATATGTACATATGCAGACATCTTTGCATTCTAAACAACATCAAATTTATTTAAACAACGCGGTAATTATATTTTCTATAGCAAGCATTTTCGAATTCACAACGATGTTAATATTAATGCATTAATTATACATCTGTTATCTCTGATATGGCGTATAAAATCGAAATTTATATTTTCCCTTTCATTATTTCCCATATTAATCTTCTATATATTTATTTGATGGTGATTTCAAAAATCATTCTTTGCCATTTATGCAAGGTATGCAAACATTACGCAATATGTTTTTTCATCTAATTTACATTAAAGTATTACGTAACCTCATTTGATTTCATTGTCTCAGTTTTATGAAACATTTATCCTATTTGATCTACTCCAATTCCACATCCGTAATGAATATTATATTGCTTTCACAATTTTAATTCCATTGTTGATAATAAAATAGAATCATTCCAGTACATGTCACATCAAAATGGTAATTTCAGTACTCAAAGACTTTCTATGTGTGATGTACACTAATATGTTGTACGTGTATGCGTTAAGAGAGAATTCTAGTTATAACAAATAGTCATGGCTGTGAACATATGATAGTTGTTTTATTTCAGGTTAAATAAATCCCCAAATTATTCATTGGGTTGGCAGATTTTTGATTTGATAAGAAAATGTAATGTGCGTGGTTTGTTGCGCAGTGCGGAAGTTCAAACATGCTTTTCTACTCTAGGCACAAGGCCCGAAATTTTGGGAGGGAGGCAGTCCATTAGATCGACCCCAATATACAACTGGTACTTAATTTATCGAGACCAAAAGGATGAAAGGCAAAGTCGACCTCGACGAAATTTGAACTCAGAACGTAGCGGCAGGCGAAACAACGCTAAGCATTTCGCCCGGCGTGCTAACGTTTCTGCCAGCTCGCTACTTTGAAGTACAAACAAATTAACGAAGGAATGGACCAAATGAGAGTAGAATGTAAGTCAGGCAATCGGATAGAAAGAACAACGGATTATGCAGCCTAATATGTGTGTGTGTGTGTCTGTCAGCAGTATTCAGTAACCTTTCAGTTTAATGAAAAGTAGTTTTTATTAGAACATAAAACGGAAGTTTGTGGCCACTTTTGTCCGTCTTCAATCAGGTACATACCTAATTTCCTATGCTGTCATCACAGCAATCCTACGTTGACGAATTCTTGTACCTCTTTGTAGAATATATAGTAAGTTATAATAGGTACCTGGTTTAAAAAGAAAATATGTAATGTGGACGATTCGGTCAATTAAACACTTCACGAGGGTACCCCAGCACAGATTCAGGCAAGTAAAAGGAACAGGTGCAATGATGAAAAAAATACAAGCAGGGCCGTTTGTTTAAACGCTTGTTCCTCTCGATCTCTGCCTGTATCTGTCTCTTTAGTTTTAAAATACCAACGCCATTAGAACCTATACGATCATTATTTAATGATACCGATATTGCGTCGATCTCCAGCTCGACATCTTGCATCATAAACGAAATAATGTGGCTTGTTGGCTGAAATCTGTAAGATTAACGAATAAATGTGACAGCAATAATAACAAAAGCCACGGCACCGAAGTGAAAGAAAACCAAAAAAATAATTAAAAAAACAAAAAAAACAACAACGGCAATAAACACAATTGCTAAAAACAATGGCGTGACACATTAGAACAGTCAGAACGTTAATGAAGTTCGAAGCGAAAACAACATCAACAGAAGATTTTAAAGACAGAAAACACTATCAAGAAGTACCACGAGAAAGATGGCCGTCATCACCACTATCATGTTAACATCAACAACAATAACTGCGATTCGAATATCAGTTTTGAAAGTTGCGGAATGATAATATTAAAAATAATGTTGATGATGATGATGATGATCGTGGTGGTGGTGGGGGGGGGTGATAATAATAATGATAATGATGATGATAATGATGATGGTGATGATGATTGTGCTGGTGCTGGTGGTGATAATAATGATATTAATAATAATAATAATGATAATAATAATCAATATGGTAATAATAATAATAATAATAATAATAATAATAATAATAATAATAATAATAACAATAATAATAATAATAATAATAATAATAATAATAATAATAATAATAATAATAATAATAATACTGAC
>NC_068994.1:9558914-9560283 GCF_001194135.2 Octopus bimaculoides
AAGAAGAAGAAGAAGAAGAAGAAGAAGAAGAAGAAGAAGAAGAAGAAGAAGAAGAAGAAGAAGAAGAAGAAGAAGAAGAAGAAGAAGAAGAAGAAGAAGAAGAAGAAGAAGAAGAAAAAGAAGGAGAATCACCACGTCGCGCACTTATGGTTGTGATGCATGTGCCTTATCAGACAGATTTCCATGATGGTTTCGGATATTCGTACCCCAGTGTCACTCTGATGGCATGCATTGCCCTCTCACTCAATAATAACAACAGCAGCAACAGCAACAACAACAATAATAATAATGATGATGATGCTGATGATGATGATGATGATAATGACGATGATGATCATAATAATAATGATAATAATAATAATAATAATAATAATAATAATAATAATAATAATAATAATAATAATAATAATGACGACGACAAGGATGATGGTGATGATAATATTAATATTGTTATTAACCTCTCGCTTAATCACGCGGCAACAAATCTCGTTGCGTAGCCATATTGAATGATCTACATACTTTTCTCAGGGCAGAGGTGGTTTAACGCACAATTGATCATTAATGATGACAGCAATAACAATAGCAATTCCATTTAAAGCATTGATTTTTAAAACGAAAATTGATCGGTAATTTGAAACAGGAGTAAGCATAAGGAGGCAAAAAAAAAAAAACAGACTTAACAGAACTCGCGTATAGCTATCTAACAGAAATAATTATAAAAGAAACACCATATTCTATATAAGTTATATATGCGAGCACAGACGATAATGGCTGGTGTATTTTGAAGAGAAGAAAAATAAGAGAAATATATTAATTTCGTAATTGTTGTAGATGTTACGAAGACAAATATGTGCTAAGAATACATGTAATTCGTTTACGTCATGTATTAGAAGTTAGTGCTTTCCGTCAACATGTTTTCTTTTATTGAGCAGACTTTCATTGCAGCCCTAAATAATTTATACAGTTTATGAATACAAGTTGGAAACTTTCAGGCGGGAAAAAAAAAATAACTCGATTAATCTAATTACGTTGTGACATGTAAGGTTCACATGGGTTATTATTACGAGTATTTTATAGGTCTACAAACATAGAAACATATATATATATATATATACATACATGAATGTATATATATACACACACACATATATATATAAGCAACGTATTAAATGGAAGTCAGAATATTCACTTTAATAAGCACCTGGAAGTGGTATTAAAACTAGCAACTGCTTATGTCTACTGCTCACCTATTCCGAATACAATGAACCAGAAAAATGGCTGCACACCAATTCGTTGGATGCTCAAACGATTTTCGAAACGTATTGGTGTGTTATTTTATCGAACCCTACAAAACATAAGAAATATATAA
>NC_068994.1:9561358-9569625 GCF_001194135.2 Octopus bimaculoides
ATATATATATATATATATATATATATATATATACATATATATATATATATATACATACATGAATGTATATATATACACACACACATATATATATAAGCAACGTATTAAATGGAAGTCAGAATATTCACTTTAATAAGCACCTGGAAGTGGTATTAAAACTAGCAACTGCTTATGTCTACTGCTCACCTATTCCGAATACAATGAACCAGAAAAATGGCTGCACACCAATTCGTTGGATGCTCAAACGATTTTCGAAACGTATTGGTGTGTTATTTTATCGAACCCTACAAAACATAAGAAATATATAATTGCTCCGAAATGCAGTGACCCAGTATGTGTGCCGTATAATATATTGACACTGGTAATTAAAGATATGTCGTTTTTTTCCCGGTCTGTCTTTATCTAGCACATCAACGGTCAATCACGCTCCATACATGTAATATCTTATATGTGTATTTTTAAGACTGTAGCTTGTGAGGTAAACGAAGTCCAGCTGTTGAGATTTCTTTTTATGCACGTTTTAAAACTAGTAGCGTTACTAAACGAAAACCTGACATGTTTTCTCATTGATACAAAATTCTATCAGTTCAGTAACTATCATTTTTCTTTCGATATTTAGTTTAAGATTTGAAGCTATCAAGGTAAGGATGATTCCCTTCGTTTAAGATGCCCAATTTTACTTCCTTTAGGAACTAAACTTAATAACAAGCCTTAATGAAGTTTATACAAGAAACAGAACGCAAAATGAAATGCAACGAGAGAACTGAAATGGCTGAATGAAATGGAAATTATAAATGAACAAAAAAGCATTTTTAGGATTTCAAAACCAAATAAAAAAAGACAGGAGAAATCGGTCACATGAATATATTAATTACATTATTAAAAAAAGTGCTTTTTCCTTTAAATATTGTAGAGACTATTTTGAAAGGCTACATTTTTCTCATTTTTTTTCTCTTTTGAGAGCAATCGCAAATAGAGAAAGAAATTAAATTGAATTTCGAATAAAAAATGTCAGCAAATCTTGTCACGATATTTCTAGTAGAAACTAGTTCTACATTCAAAATATTCAAAACTATTTGGCCAAATATATGGAAAAATCTACGCATGTCTTTATATTTTATCATTTGATATGAAATAGCTATCACACACTTCAGGATTCATAGGCACTGTCCGTCATCCTTAAAGAAGACGTATACCGAAACTTATTCCAATTCTCACCTTCATATACTTCATATAAGTTAAACAATATAATCTAAAACGTCATTTTCCCTAACCTACTAACCTTGGTTACTGTTTCAGGGGAATTACTGGACGATCAAATATAAGTACTCTTGTCAATTCTTGTGGAAAGATTTCGCTAGATAAATTCATTTACAAACTTCATTTCTTTTGCTCTCCATATAATGCAATGTCGTAGGTTCAAAATCCTGCAATAGTTCACCAATCATCGTAGAATAAATTTACTTCCATCTATTACGGACTATAACTGGGTTTTGTCTAGCACAAACGTTCTTTAATGTTCAATAGATGACTGTAAATTTCCGTATTACTTTACAGAGAAATACTTTGTAATTAACAAGGGATAAATGTAATGCAACAAATGCGCACTCACACACACGTATGCATATATGTGTACATACATACAGAAGTATATATACGTGTGTATATTATGTATATATGTATACACGCATATGTATATATACACATACAAATACGTGTATCAAATACACATTCACACACACATATATATGTGTACATACATATACAGAAGCTTATATACATGTATATATATGTATATATACACATACAATACAAATATATATATACATACACATTCACACACTCACATATATAATGACATATATGCATGTGTGTGTGCGTGTGTCTGTACACATGCGCTTTTTATATAGCATTCATATATATATATATATATATATACATAGTATTTATATTTATGCGCATGTGCATATTTATATATATATATTTTCAACCAGCCACATACATACATATAATTTGTATCCGATGTTTCCGCTAGAAAAATCCGTCACTAGAGACACATCATTAGAAACTGAGTGAGAAAATAAAATAATTACTTTAAAATACAAAGACCGATTGCTTTAATTAGATTTCTCTCTCGATCGGTCACGAGGGGAAAATAAATATGCTCATCTTGTTGTCTTTGCAGTTAATATCAAATTGTCGTAGTATGCGTGTATGCGTGCATCTGTCTGTGTGAGTGAGAACTGATGGTGAAGTGTATGTGTAAGGTGGGTGTAATGTGTGTGTGTGTGTGTCTGTGTATGGAAGGTCACTATGGATAAGGTGTCTGTGGTTTCTTGGTCGGTCGTCTTCGTAATTGTTTTTTAAGTATGCTCTGAGTAGATGAGGAGAATATAGCATTTCTTGTGGCTATCTATTTAATCGAGGGGTAGACTCAAAATAGCTGCTTTGAATTAATTTTTAAATAGTTAAATCAAACAGCTGCCAGAATATTTAAATAGCCTACCGACATTCTTTTGTTCTTAATGAAAACACATTTTAGTCAATTTCCATTTTGGAATTAATTTTTTTTTTATTCATTCTTTTGACAGTGTATTTTCTTGATTAGTTCATTCTTTATATTTTATATTTTAATTTTAATTTATTTTCATTGTTTTCAAATCAAACGTTATTTAATTTTCATTAAAAACAAATTTAGTCTTATTAAAGTGAAATCAAAAATTTAAACAATAAAAATTATATCCACTTGAGAAGTAAATAAACAAGTAAATAAATGCATATAAAAAATATTTTCTGTTTTAAATGCCCAATTGAAAGATAAATACCGTCTTATCTACCAGACAAGCGACCCATAAATGGTGCCACAGTTAACAAAATTTAATGTGTATAAAATAAAGTCTACGGTATAGGCAAACATTATAATCTTCCTATGAGTTTCAAACTAATAATTTTATTCAGAGGTTTTTCTCTTGAATCGTTCACATGTACCAGTGAGGAGGACGTATCCTTGGTAGGACCGAACCTTGAATAGTTTTTTTTAATTATAATGGGCCTTGTTGTGTATTCAGAACTTACTTTAAAAATGTCACATGGAGTAAAAACAACCTAATAACAAAAAATAAACCAGGACTAACTAAAACATTGCATACTAGTGTGGGTTGAATCCGCCACCGATCCCATGATTTTCTACGGACTGTACTTAAATATACAAATATGTATAATGTATATGTATATATATATATATATATATATATATATATATATATATATATATATATATATATATATGTATGTATATGTATATATACATATATATATGTATGTATATATATATATGTTCATGTATTTATATATACATATATATATACACATATATATATATATATGTTTCTGTGTGTGCTTGTGTGTGTGTTCATGAAACGTATTGTTGGTGTCACGAAAGATTTTTTCTCTGTATTTCATGAGATAGAACGCCTCATCATTTCATGTATTGAAGTTCATCTTCTCATATTATCACAGACTGTTTTTCGTTAGTTGTTTTTTTCTTTCTTAAATTAATACTGATTTATTTTTACTTTAACGAAAGGAAATATTGCTTCTCTTTGCTACTTTTCATGACTCCATGAGACTTAAATTGTTTTAAATCTTTTCTTTTTTTCAGTTATTTACATTATTTTTGCATTAAAAGATATTTTGTTTCGATTTGTTGTGATGTCTGCATTATAACAAATTTGATATATATTCTTAAAATGCAAATTACTTTGTTATAGCTAATTACACCACTTTATTGATCTTACATACTTTCCTGGCTCCGGCTGGCATTTGGTAATTGAGCGTTCACTCTCTTTGAAGATGACGTCTGTGAGAATGATTGATGTTTCGCTTTTGATTTTTTTTTTTCTAAGAAAGAAGAGAAATATTTCTGAAAAAAATCATCTTTTGTTTTATAGTTTCTTTGTAGTATTTCTTTCTTTCATGTAAGTTTTGTATTTGTTCATCTTTATCTTAATATATTTTACGATTGAATTGTGTTGGACACGACTACTGGAGTCTGCCAATAGCTTAATAGTAGACGAAATAGATTTTAAGACGCTGTCATAGGTCAGCACACTTACGTTGTGGTTTATCATTACCATATTCTTTTTGTTATTGTTATCATTATTAATGTTAATACAATTGCTGTTGTTGCTGGAATTATGCCAACATTTGAAAGAATTATAGCTGTGGTAGTTCTTGTTGAGGTTATTATTGATTAACTTCATGTCAATGCAAAACTCAGCGGACCTGTAATTATAATCATTCATCCCATCTTGTTTTCGATTGTTTGTCTAGGACTTCATTATCCGGCGCTCTTCTGCACTCAAAATTGCAGGATATAATTAGGAGGAAATTTGCTCGATGTTAAAGCATGTTCCCCGATTCTCTTTCTCATTACCTCATACGTTTAGCATGTTTACTAGTGCTGTGTCATCCAATTAGCGGTCCAACAATATGTACCAAGGAAGTTTAGAATGATGCATGAAATCTGCAATGGATTGAAACTTAGTATCAAGACCTCGAACTTTTAAAGGCAACATTTAGATTACTCACATTTTTTATATCCTATTACCCGTCACAGTTACTGGGATGCAGCTATCTTGCGACACATAGAAGGCTGCAGGGTATATCAGCCGAAACGTGTTTACAACAAACAAGATGAGGACAAATATCCGTCAAATTTAAATAATGTAAATAATGTATATAAAGTACATAATTCCTCATCTCTTCAATATAGAACTGTACAGAGAAGACGGGATTAGTCGAACAGTGTGGCCACACTACATATGATTTCAGTTAGTATTTATTCTGTCGGCCTCATCTGCCGTACGTTAGTTGTCAAATTGTGTGAGGGCAATCAAAAATACACACACATACAGACGCACACACACGCACATGCACACACACACGTAAACACGCAATGATATATTTTTTTATGTATGTACAACTGATTCCCAGACAGTTTCATCCACTAAATTCACCCATATGATATTCGTGCATATGGGGAGTGGGGCGGAGTTATAGAATAAGACATTTGCCCTAGAAATTGTGCACTGAGCCCGGACCTGGAGTCATTACCTTGCAAAGCGAGGGTTATAACCACACAGCTAAAACTGAGAAGCAACATGCTTCTTATACAGGAAACATATAAGACCTGAGTTAAAATTCCATGCGTTGAGAAAAAAAACATGATAGTGAATGCATAATATTATAACTTGCAGGACCTGTGAATATTTCACGGGATTAATGACAAACTTTTTGGGTTATTTCTGAAAACTTTATCCAAAAAAACTAAAATCGTAGCCTGTGTTGAGTCTGTATCAAAACATAGTCGCGTATCAGCTAATCATTGAAAACTGAAGGAAGTTGGAATACAATGATTATATAATGCACTTTATATAAACAATTTATATAATTTTGTTGTTGTTGGTGTTGGCACTCCGTCGCTTACGTTGAGTGTTCCAGTTGATCCGATCAACGGAACAGCCTGCTCGTGAAATTAACGTGCAAGTGGTTGAGCACTCCATAGACACGTGTACCCTTAACGTTGTTCTCGGGGATATTCACCGTGACACAGTGTGACATGGTTGGCCCTTTGAATTACAGGCACAACAGAAAGAGGAAGTAAGAGTTACAGAAAGTTGTGGTGGAAGAGTACAGCCGGAGCCTCGGGGAGCTTTAGTTGTTTTCGCTCAATAAACACGCACAACGCCCAGACTGGGAATCGAAACCGTGACCCTATGACCGCAAGTCCGCTGTCCTAACCACTGGTCCATTGCACCTCCACTTATATCATGTATGCACAAATTAAAAGACTTAATACATAACATTATGTCTCTTTCTTTCATATACATCTGTAAATATTCGTCTGGTTTTAAAGAAAGCCTGAGCAGCATGAAGAGTTTTGGTTTCTCTGAATTTGCTTTTCCTTGTCAGCAGAGGACAAGGTGATCCGTTGGAGATTATATTAAGAATACCCTACTTTTGTATTTCACAATAAATTTACTCTTTATTGCTCTACACTTATGATGCACAGACATGGAGTTGCTAGTTTTTATAGATTTAGATAAAATAATTTTATACCTTAGTATATAGAAGTAATTTGATTGCGTAAACATAGCGTCGTCAGTCACTTCTTCATAAGAAGGAATATTTTTCACTCCTTTATTCGCTTCTTACACTTTCAAGATAAATGGACACTCAAACAGCAAAGTACCTTTTACGAGAAATCCAGATAAACTGCTCGCTAAACAGCAGAAATATTCAAATCAGTAGACGACGACGACGACGACGACGACGACGACGACGACGACGACGACGACGACGACGGGTCATTAAATATCTATATAAGAATAACTTGTGCGTGTGTATGCGATTCTCCTTTAACAGAAGCACTAACACTAAGAATGTCTGATACCAAAAGAAATCACTAAAGCTAGAATAGTATCCAAAACACTTGAATTAAAACTTCAAATGGTTGCTTTCCTTTCAGCAGATAAAAAAAATACGAGTCTACAAAACTCAACGTTATTCTTATCTTTATTTGTGCTCCACTCTGACACTACATATGCGGCTGCTTGTTTTATTTTCTTTCAATTATTCTGTCTCAGAACCTGATTTAGAATGAAGACATAACCTAGATAAAGTAAGAAAAGTAGATGGATCTCATTCACTTGCGACGAAGATCAATCCGGGTAAATGCCTAACCCGTTCAGTTGCTTAGAATAGGAGTGGCTGATCATTCCTAAATCGAAACTCAAATTCAAACTCAGCACTGACGTCTGAGTATCCAGCAGGCCCGTACAAGGTACACAAACACGTATATCCATTACAGCGGATGAGTTTGATACCAGCTAATGTCAAACAGTATGCATTTATACAGCATTTGTTATTTTCCAGTTTCAAATTGTATTTCATACTACTTTTGTATTGAGAATACAATACAGTATTGAATAATTGTAAGAGTTGCATTTGAACTGTAAGCGATATATATATCTGAACTGACACAGATTTTCTCTCTCCGATTTTTTTCGTTCTCCCTCCATTTTCCCCCCTTATATTCCTTTCCATTTTCCCTTAGCATTAAACACCAACTTCTTGTTCTCAGACCTGTCTTCGTCCTTTCTGAGTACATTTCAACTATATAAATGTATATATTAAACGTTAAGAGTTTTTTCTTGCAATATGTGTGATTCAGCACCTTCAGTCATTATTAGGGATGATAAAAGATTTTTCTGTGTCATATTATATTTCACCCAGCTCTTATATTCATTTACATACACCCACACCCACGCACACGCATATATATATGTATATATCTAAGGACTTCTATTTTGCACCGGCAGAGGTTCCAACTATCTGAAACCAGCAGTCATGCGAAAGTAATATACCCGTTGAAATTGCTAATATCAGGTTTTTTAAATGTGCCCCTACTGTAAGAATTCTGCCTCACCTCTAATGAATATAGTTTCGTTATTCATTAATATAGTTTAAAATAATTACCCAATTTTGATTTTTATACACATTAAGTGGTCGTACAATTTACAGATGGTTTATATACAGGCCCAGAAATTCGTATTATTACTCAACAGTGGTCTTGAACTGTTGTAAAGAACCAAATAATACGACCCTATATATTTGATGCATATGAATAGCTTGGAATGAATATACTTACGGTTTAGTTTCAGATACAGTGACGTTTTATAATATTTATATTTCTTTCAGAATAATCTTTGTTGTGTATGAAAGAGAAAAAAATCTCTGCTACATAAATATTTACACCACTTTGACATCCAAGTGTGTCCGCATACTTTAAAACACATTTTTTTCTCGAGATACACAAGTGAAAGCAGATACAAAAAATTTCTCAAATATAAATATGTCATACTGCCCATTTACTGTAAATATGCTCAACATACGTATATAAAGTTACTTAAGTACTTGAGGCTAATAAGCATGTAAAGTTATCCTTACAACGTAAATATGTTTATACATACACAAAATCAAACTCTCAGGAATGAACGAGAAAACAAGTAGATGTGTATACCTACAAAGATACACGCCCATATATATTGACGTATGTACATTGTGTATATGTACATATATATGTGTGTGAGTATGCATGCATATATGTATGAGTGAGTATGCATGTATGTATGTATTATATATATGTAAATATATACATATATATACACACACACAGACACACACATATATATGTATATGTATAT
>NC_068994.1:9570560-9577305 GCF_001194135.2 Octopus bimaculoides
ATATATATATATATATATATATATACATATATATACACACACACAGACACACACATATATATGTATATGTATATATATAATATATACACATGTGTGTGTGTATGTGTGTGGTGCATGGCTCAATGGTTAAGGTGTTGAACTCACGATCGTGTGATCGTGGGTTCTTTTCCCAGAGCGGTCGTTGTGCTGTGCTCTGGAGCATAGTAATTCATTTCACGTTGCTCTGGGATCATTTCGTCATCTGACACGTGACACCCGTTACACCTGTACAGGTAAAGTCGATTTGATGGAGGGAATGAATTTATATGTACAGAAACATTTGCTCACTGTAAACAAATCATGTGTGTGGTTGTTCAATAACAAATTGTCGAACTCTCATACGTCGTCTAACGACGGGAGAATCCATTATATATATATATGTGTGTGTGTGTGTGTGTGTATACAGGGTGTCCCAAAAGTAGGTTTACATTTATCAAGTAGTCAATTTAAATTTCTTTTAAAACATTTTATTACAATTAAATTTCTATCTTCCAATCACATTGTTTATGTACATCTTAGACAGACAAAAGTTAATATTTCAGATGCTCAAAATATCCTCCTTCAACATAGCAACATTCTTCAAACCTCTTGACAGCACTCTGATACTCAGTGCGGCAAGAATTCCGATCTCCATTAATTTCAGTGAATGTGGCAGAAATGTAATCGTTTAATTCATTTACTGTTTTGGGATTCGAAATTTCCCCCAAGATACCTAATGAAGGCTGGAGGGTATATCAGCCGAAACGTTGTATTAAAAACAAACAATATGAGGACAAGTATCCATCACATGTAGTAAATAATGTAAATAATGTAAATAAATTGTTTATCATATTTATTTTCTCATTAGACATAATGTTATTAACACTAGCATCATTTACCAATTATGTTTCCTGGAGATGTCGTCTCTCAATAATATATTATCAAAAAATAAGAATATTCTATTCGAATATGTCTGCAATACTTTATATTTGCTAAGCGTTCTTTTACATTTTGACGAATTACTTAAAATAATATCAGAAACTCATTAGGACAGTTTGTATTTCTCTCTGCATAATTATTTTTCTTTTGTGTATAAAACTCTCTGCTTCACTATTCCTTCTCTTTCTTTCTCTCTCTCTCTCTCTCTCCCTCTCTCTCTTTCTCTTCCTCTTCCTCTTTCTCTCTCTCTCTTCCTCTTTCTCTCTCTCTCTTCCTCTTTGTCTCTCTCTTCCTCTTTCTCTCTCTCTCTCTCTCTCTCTCATTTGTCTAAACGTATTAATGCGGCCTTAAATATTTTATTCATATATTTGTTCATAACGCTCATTGCAATCCCAAAACTACATAAATATATATATATAGACATACTGTTCATATATCCCAGTTATTTTTTATATCACTGTCATTATTCAGAAGTCACATCGATCATATCCGTTCTTCAGCGTTTTTATGATATTGTCTTATTTAATTCTTTATTTTCTTTGCTGAAGATTATAGATCTCTGTGTTATATAGTCCTGAAACCTGACGCTTCTATTTATTTATCAATATTTAAGAGCAAGCCTTAACGAAGATTTTCGTTTCTTTCTTTCTTTTTTTAATATCCTGATACACTAAATATAATATTCACGCATTAGCAATTTATATGGTAATAGAATAAAATGCCCAGTTATATTCACCATGTAATCTCCTGTGCGAAGTATGGCTTATATAAAAACAATTACTAAAACCGAAATCAATTTGACGGAAAACGAAATTCACTGGAAACACCGTTGTATATTCACATATGTAGATAAGAAACACAATTTCGTCCATATATCGATTGCTATAAAACGTTTAAAGCAAAATGTATTCCGATACTGTATACGCATTTGACGAATTACAGTAACGCAGGAAACAGATACGGATCGATGATTAATATATTCGTTTCGCACCGGTGTGATTTCGTTGTCAATCACATATCTTCGGTATTTTTCTTGAAACGTTTTTACTGCAGCTCCGAAAAAGGTTAAGCATTACGAGTGGGATTTGAAAAGTGAAATTAATGTGGGAACTGGTCGTAGAGAATGTTTTAGTCTAGCTTGGTAGACCTTATAACCACTGGACAGTTTTTTGCAGCGTCCATTCTCTGGAAGCATTAGGCGCTTAGCATAATTTTTTCTCTTCTAACCTCGAGTCACGGAGGACTTGATAACGTGTCATAGACACTGTCCCTGTTGCTTTAGCCTTGCTATTAAAATAGCAAATAAAAGATCTCTCATTGGTACACATACATTTTGCTATCAAGTATTAGCGCAAATATAATATTGTTGTTGTTGTTGGCACTCCGTCGCTTACGACGACGAGGGTTCCAGTTGATCCGATTAATCGTGAAATTAACGTGCAAGTGGCTGAGCACTCCACAGACACGTGTAACCTTAACGTAATTCTCGGGGATATTCAGCGTGACACAGTGCGACAAGGCTGACCCTTTGAATTACAGGCACAACAGAAACAGGAAGTAAGAGTGAGAGAAGGTTGTGGTGAAAGTGTACAGCAGAGTTCGCCATCATCCCCTGCAGGAGCTTTAGGTGTTTTCGTTCAATAAACACTCACAACGCCCGGTCTGGGCATCGAAACCCCGATCCTATGACTGCTAGAAAAGTTATCTTGGGAAATGTATCACCACAGACAAAACTATGTTGAATTACCAGCATACATGAAGGGTGTTATAGCAATACAAAATGCATTCTGAGGTAGTAATAAATATATTTACAACTTCTTCATATATTGTGTCTGTGGGGGGATGAGGTTAAAATTTCCCCAAGACACCTGATGAAGGCTGGCGGGTATATCAGCCAAAAGGCTGTGTTAACAAACAAGATGAAGTCAAACATCCGTCAAGTGTAAATAATGTAAATAATGTAAATAATGTACATAATTCCTCATCTCTTAAATATAGAACTGAATTTTTATTGTTGTGGATTAAGCTATTACTGAGCGTATATGAGAACATTGTTTCATACACTTTATACACTCTAACATTGTATTTCATCAATAAAGTACTGGTCAAGTACTGTATTCCAGGTAATCGGCGAATTGACCCCACTTTAAAGTTCATTGTCTTGTACCAAAAGTTCGTGACACACATTACAGAAAGTATAATGTTGGCTTCTAGTGACCTCAAGGTGTCAGCTGATTCTTTTGGTTATACATGCAGATGTGCTAGATCGCTGATTGGAAGATATTATGACACATGTCGAATGTGTTTCTTTCTTTCTTTCTTTCTTTTGGCGTCCAGGAAAAGCAGTGGGTTTCACATGTGATTCATTGTAGTTGTTTTGTATATCTACACTAAAGGCACTGATGCAGCATAGCAGGGAAAAACATGACATTTTCTATTCTGAAACTTAGCCGAGAAGTATGTCCTACTCACATAATTATATAGTAAGATTTTCTCGCAGATTTTGTTCGTTATAAAGAGTAACAATATAGAATATGTTTGAATATAAAGAAGAATCATAAGCAGATATTAACGCAATTTCATTCTGAATTCTATTACAGTCATGATAACAGAACTTATTGAATCAATACTGGCAACATATAAGAATGACATTTTTCTCCCCGTCACACTTATAAATAATTACATATTTTATTTCATATACTGGTGTTTACGATAGATATTAGTAAAGCCGATACCGAAATAGTAATCACAAATGTAGAGAAAGAAGTTTCTTTGGACAGTATTCTCTAATTAAACCCCTAATTAATATTTTGTAGAATGTGCCCTCTCATTATACAACGGAATTCGTTCTCGAACATACACGTATATATTTTCCTGAATGTGTGTCTATACATATATATTTAAACTAACTGGTAGCTTCACGATTTCGATGTTATTCTACTAAAAGCTATTATATTCTATGGACACATTTACTATATTTATTGGAGACTCAGTCGACCGAGTTCGATTTACCAGTACTTATAACGCACCGTCTTCTGCCTCTTCTCACTGACAAGATAATCATTCTTTCACAAAGAGGTATTTCTAAAAAATAAAGCGCAAGAAATGCAACGTAGATTGGGTCTTTCAAGGACTATTTTCATGGTAAATCCAGAATATGCGCGTAAAGATATAGAAGACTTCGGTATATAATTCCATTAATAACTTTGCAGTTCAGCAGAATTCTAAGAAGACAACAACATTTAATGCCATCTCATTGTGCGGTGTAAAACTCTGGTCGAGTTAAAAAAAAAAGAAAAACTAGGCGCAAGCGTGGTTGCTTGGTAAGAAGCTTGTTTCCCAACCACATTGTTCCACGTTCAGTCCCTCTGTGTGGCACCTTGGGCAAGTGTCTACTACTATAGCTTCGTGTCGTTCAAAGCCTAGTGAATGAATTTGGCGGACTGAAACTGAAAGAAGAGCGTCAAATGTTTATATGTATTTATTTCTGTGTATGTGTCTTTGTGTTTGGGTTTTTCACCCCATCATCGCTTAATAACCTTGTAAATTAGCAGTTCGGCGCAAGTGACCGATAGAATAAGTACCGCACTTACAAAGTATAAGTCCTGGGGTCGATTTGCTCGATAAAAAAAAAACCTTCAAGGCGGTGTTCCAGCATGGCCCTGATCAAATGACTGAAATAAGTAAAAGAATAAGGAATAAACCTTAGTGTGTCTGAATGAGATTAACAAATGTCTACACAAGCACGGAGATACTAATGCTTTTCCTACTTAAAATAACAATTTAGATTCCTTGTCTACGTGAATGAAAGATGAGGTGATTTTTTAAATCTAAAGCGGTTTCAAATAACGAAATATTAAGAATGGATGAAACTCTGCTCAGTAATAATCAGCAAAACGCGGTATAAATTCATACAAAAATGGTGGACAAAATGATAAATAGGCATTAATGGAAATTTTCTTAATGTAAAACTATATTTGCCTTCTACACATATAATGAAATGTATAACGTATACAGACACGGTCATTTAATTTAAACGCTTCTGTGCTAAGTGAGCAGCCATACACTGTCTCTGAATGCAGGAGCCAATGTTCATTCAGGCGGTGAAGCATTCCTGAACTGTTTCGGACTCCCAAAAGTAACCCCGACGACGTTGGCGACAAAAGTCGCTAACCATAGCATGAATTTAATTGAGTTAGATGTGGCGAATCTAAGATAGATGTTTTGTCTTGCCGCATCACTAGCCTTCTCTTTCTTGAGCTAGACGATATGGCTTGCTTTCACAGTAACTCTCGACACATTCCTTGCAGCATCTCTTTTCTAATTTGCAACTTGTCTAAGACTCCTGAGCATCGAATGATCCTGGTTCCAAAAAGTCCTGTAATGCCAATCTCTGCTTATAATCCTATTGTCTCTCATTCATTGTTTACACCGAGTTAAACTTGCTCATTGTATTTTCTTATGTTTCCCCGAATAAAGCGTCTTCGAGGTGTGTCTCTATTCGTGATATCCAACTAGAAGACGTCAGCAGGACTAGAAAACATGAACTGGTTGATGTTTTACAAGACTATGATCATACGTTCAAATTCATTCGGCTTTCCTACCCTTCATCAAGAACGAAGAGCCTAGAAGGGGAGATAGATGAATTGGTATTTGGTTGGCGTTTATTTCAGCTGAATAGCTTAGAACAACATCAAGTGGACATAAGAATAGAACGTGCTGGTTGGTTAAATATTCGAACCAAAGAACTTATGTATGAACGTGAGTCCGCCAGCTTAACCACGTTCTTATGTGACCTCAATATTTGGAATGCACTTAATATCATACGTTACGTATTCACACTTTGCACTACGTCGTTAAATCATTTACGGAAAAAGATAGTTTGAAGCGGATGTTAGCTACATATAAGCAATAAGCAGATAATGATACATCAACGTTTTCATACATACACAAACAACAACAAAAACAAAACACGTACATATACAGGGGAAAAACTACTATGTAAACATCAATAAGCTATAAAGTATCATAGACTAATTTGAACTACGAACTGCTAAGTAATTTCAAATTGTGCGTTGTACTATATTGATCCGTGATGGACACATTATATATTCTTCTGCTGCACTTCACCGATAAAACCATAAGCAATGTCGAGAATCACAATCTAATAATTGCATATATACCTGTGTCAGAAGCACCCCTTCCCCCAGAAACAGTCAAATATAAGAAATAAACAGCAAGCAACAATACAAGTACATGGGCGTATTTCATACACGCATTATTTGTTGTTTCTTTTTTTGTTTCTTTTTTGTTTTTTGCTCAGTTTATTTTTCTAAGCAAGCTGAAAAAAAGCTTTTTTACGATGAAGTGCGGCTTATGTAACTTACAACACTGTGTATGATCAAAGACGAATATTTTACATTTATTGTTGCATAAGTACATGATTAATAGAAGGTAACCTTTTGTAAACCAAAATACTACACCCAAACACACATACATAAATACATAGGCATAAACACTTACATATCAATATGAATATATATATGTGTATATATACATTTATATATATGTATATATATTTATTTATGTATATATATATATATATATATATATATATATATGCATGCATACATATGTACATAAATATATAAATATATATGTGTATATGTATATATGTATATATATGTGTATATGTATAAATATGCAGATATATATATATGCAGATATATATATAAATATGCAGATATATATATATATATATATATATATATATATATATATATATATA
>NC_068994.1:9577441-9578758 GCF_001194135.2 Octopus bimaculoides
ATATCAAGGGTATTGAACTAAATTGCAAAAGCATTAAGTCTATATAAAAAGAGTTTAGTGCAAGTGCATTTCCGCAAAAAACGAAAGTATCAAAGAAACAAAATTCTGCGCTCGTGATAAAAGCAAAATGGTAGTTATTGCTGAATGAGAAGAAATGAACGTGAATATGTCATGAACTCATAGATCACTAGATTATTGCCCACTTGTATTTTTTTTTTTCGAATATATCTTGCAAATTGTCGAAAATTTAGACACTTATGCAGAGACGTAGTTGTGTAGTAAGAAACTTGGCTTCCGACCTTATGGTTCCGGGTTCATCCGTACGGCACGAAATATGGAAGGGGTGAGTTTTATAGCCTCTGGCCGTGAAAGTCAGACGCTGGGTTGGACGTTTCCAAGATGGCCAAAACATGTCGAGTAGAACTGAGGAAAATATCGCAGATGTGCATGTAGCTGTGAGGGGGAATCATCGAAATGCCATCCGCGAGTTATTAGAAGGATGTGCAGATTAGTTACGGTTCAGTACAATCCAGTCATGGTCAATGCAACGATCAGACGATACACACCTTCATTCCAAACGCTGCTGTAAATAGCGGAAACTGTGCTAGAATTTAACACTTAGGGTGCCTGAGCAGTAGAAATCAGGGTGATTTTGTACCAAGCGCCTTCACTCTGTGTGCTTTAGCTTCGTTACTATGGCAACAGTCCGGATACTTATTGATCGGAGTACGTATTGTTTATCATCGAAGGAACCCTCAACTAATTCACAGTCATTAGTTAATTGAACTGTTTAATAATTTTTAGCGAAACTTTCTGACGCTATTCCAATTTTCTCGCATGGTACGACGCACAAGATACATCAGACTAATATAAGGGCTACGTGCAATTAAATATATTGAAAATTGAACGTGAGCTAAGTACAGCTGCACTTGATCTGAAACCCAAACGCATACATACATGCAAACACAAAATCTCAGTTACTCACATACAGACACACTCACTCTCACATACATACACTCTCTCAATCTGAAACACACGCATATATTGTTGTATACATATATATATTCTTTTATTCTTTGATTTGTTTCAATCATTTGACTGCAGCCATACTGGAGCACTGTCGTTCGTCAAACGAATCGAAGCCCGGACTTTGTTTTGTAAGCCTAGTATTAATTTTATCGGTATCATTTACTGAACGGTTAAGTTACGGGGCTTAAACACACTAAACACACCAATATCGGTTGTGAAGCGTCAATGACGGACAGACATAGATACACAAACATATGCATATGTATATATATATATATATATATATAT
>NC_068994.1:9579447-9582203 GCF_001194135.2 Octopus bimaculoides
TATGTATATATATATATATATATATGCATGTATATGTGAACGTATGTATACATACATACGTATATATATATAAACATATATATATATATATATGTATATATACATACCTTTGTATATATATACGCACATACATACATATTTACACACACAGACACACATACATATGTGTGCGTGTGCGAGTGTGTGTTTGTATTTAAGCGTATATAATCAATGAACAAAAAGTAAATAATTGAATAAAGTTGTCTTTGATCATCTCTTTAGGCAATTAGTTACGAATATATATATTCGTAATTAATTACTCTCATGTCAATTTAGGTGCTTCAATTAACAGAGTGCTAATATAAAACGAAAGTTTGTAGAATAAGTTCAGAAATATTTTATTTCCTTTAGTATTTCTTTATTTTCTATTACATTTTATGTGTAGTAACATTGTTAAAATTACAAATTTATGTTCAGCAATTCCCGGAGTGGAATATTTAATATATTGTGCAAAATCAATATATATATTATCCGTTCAAATTATTTTAACAATTTTACGGTAGATAACATAAGTATTGAATCAAGTCCTTGAGGCAATTCGGGCACGTGGCGCAGCTTAGGAAATGGCACTGCAGATGTAAAAGTGTTCAAGTATTAAAACCAGTGCTGAAAAGCATCATAGTTAATAGGTAGATGGATTCTTGTTAATAGAAATGTCATATCTGAAAAAATCCGGGGAGTACGTCTGTTATATTTACTTCCAATAGCTATTTCTGCTAAAAATAAACGTAATGATAATGATTACTTCTATTGGCCACAAATCTTCAAGGCAATGAGGGCTAAAGACAAAAACCAACGACTATAATTACGATGATGATCATATTGATAGTGGTTGTAAGACAGATTCTCGCGTTCGAAGATGACGTATGAGCGTTTAGTTTTTGCCATCCAACCTTCACAAATCTCTCTCTCCATCACATTGACGTTGTCTGAACAGGTGCAATGGGTACCATCGCAGAGCAACGCCAGATGAAATGTTTTATTCAAGAACACAACGCACCACCCGGTTTAGAAATCGAACTTACGATCGCTAGATCGGGAGTTCAAACCCTAACTACTAGGCCATGCGCCCTCACAATAATAATAATAATAATAAAAATATAATAATGATGATGACGATGATGATGATAACAATAATGATAATAAT
This sequence comes from Octopus bimaculoides, assembly GCF_001194135.2. NCBI lineage: Eukaryota > Metazoa > Mollusca > Cephalopoda > Octopoda > Octopodidae > Octopus > Octopus bimaculoides. Next base: position 9,580,634 of record NC_068994.1, read on the forward strand.
AATAATAATAATAATAATAATATTTTTTTTTATAATAATATTTTTTAATAATAATAATAATAATAATAATAATAATAATAATAATGATAATGATAATGATGATGATGAAGGTATTCATGGCGATGATGCCGGTGTTGGTGATAATATTTTAGGACCAGCCGAGTGTAAATTAAGACAGAACACTGGTTAATATATCAGCTCTACAGAAGAAAAACAGTTGACAAGTTGTATAAACACCACCCTGCGACAGTAACTGAAGGAGAACATGTAACGATTCTTTGCCACTTAGCAGTACATATAGACAGAAGCATCAACGCTAATAATAAACCGGACTTTGTTGTTAAAGACAAAAACAATAAAGTCAGTTTATTGATCGCCATAAACATTCCTTGTGATCATAATATCTCGGTAACAGAATTTGACAAGCTCAAAGAATATAAAGATTAGCTGATTGAAATCGAGAAGCTTTGGTACTTTGTAGGAGCACATGGCATGGTCGAAAAAGATATTGAAAAATATTTGATATTGATCTCTGGTTTTCTGTCCCTGCAAGAAGTGCAAAAGATTGTTTTGACGGGTACGTCACACGTATTGAGATATACATTGGCGTACTGAATTTTCTCTCCTTTTACTTCCCTTTGTCTTTTTATTTTATTTGAATTGTCTTCGATTTTCTAGTTTCCATCTATTTTTTTCATTTTTGCCCTCCTTTTTTCTTCTTTCTTTTTCTATTACATAACTTGTTTCTATAATTGAACAATCTAGTGTGTTAATTTTGATTTCCTATCAATATATACAATGACTTTCTGCGTCCTAAAGACCGAGATGACACTTGGCAAGAAATTGAAACAAAATTGAAAGAAGAGAAATCATTATAGACCTATTGGTTGTCTGCCATTACTCGAGAAACAATAGATTCTATACTTCATCTTCTAGGGAAACTATCAACTGTCTCCATAGCAGATGATGTATAGAATCTATAGCCAGTGGAGCAGAAAAGATGGAGAAAGAAATCAAGTTGATCTGCTATCTATAGATAGCAGAATATTAAATGAGACATGAGTAAGATTAAATGAAACATGAGCAGCTGTTGCATGGATAGGGTACAGAAAGACCTATGACAACGTCCCACTTGGCTGACTGATACAGTGTCTGACGACGGTCCAATCCAACGACACGATATATTGGTGGAAGGAATAGGTATCTCTGAAACAAGTAAACTGAGAAAATCCATAGATAAAAGATAAATCACCTACAATATTTGAGTGACTTAAGTCGCTTTAACCATTTCGTTATTATTAGAAATAGGTATAGCGACTTATGGCCATCCTTGTATTTGGGGGTGTATGTTTGTAAGACATCCATATGTATGTATGAGTATGTATATAAATATATATAAAAGAGTGAGGAAGAGAGAGAAAGAGAGAAAGAGAGAGAAAGAGAGAGTGAGAGAGAAATGTGAATTTTATCACAGATTATGTTAACTCTGAAATGTAATTTCGAAATGAAATTTTTATTTGCCGACATAAAGTACTCTACTTTGAGGAAGCGCTTTTTCGATCTTTATACT
>NC_068994.1:9582365-9583133 GCF_001194135.2 Octopus bimaculoides
ATATATATATATATATATATATAATATGTACTACATTTATATTGATATGTAGATGAAGAGAAACATACATATATATAGATACATTAACATGTATCTATAGCTGAATACGCAAACGTGCATACAGAGTCAGTCAATAAACCTGTTTGTGTGTGTATGTGTCTGTGTGGGTGTGCATGTATATGTGTATGCTTCTATGTATGTATGTATCCATTAATAAAAATATTCTCCAATACGAAATATCCATATCGTGAAGCTTTGCATCCTGTTCAGTCCATTATCACGATATTATCCACATTACTATCAAACAACTTAGCTATAAATTTTCTTAATCGGTAAACAGTATTTCCTTTTCTATATTCTGATATAACTATTATTCCTTAGCTTTACCATGAAATTGCCCCCATGACATTTTTCATTTATGATATTATATTTGTAGGAAGTAATTTTCTTGACTGTCTGGAAAATTGATTATGAATTTTTCATTATCAAACTCTATATTCATTCAGATTGATTGGCGAACTAACTCCAACAAGCACCTGCTGTACCCAGAAGCTGATACGGTATATTGTCTTCTTTGATTATTTAATCATATTCTTCTTTAATTCTGATGCTATCATTGAAGAAATGTTGATAGCTGAAACTATTTCAAACATATAAGTTAGATACGTGTGTGAATGTCTAAGTATATGTATGTGTGTGTTTATGCGTCTGTCTCTTTACACATACACACACACACACATATATATATGTATACAAATATATATATAT
>NC_068994.1:9583712-9593133 GCF_001194135.2 Octopus bimaculoides
ATATATATATATATATGGATATAGATATACATATATATATATATGTATGTATATATAGATATTTATACATACGCACACACACACACACACACACACACACACACACACACACACATATATATATATATACGTATGTATATATATATGTACGTATGTATGTATATATAATTTAAGGGTATCCTAACCTCTTGATGGTTGCCTCTGAGGAAATAGAGGTTCAATAGTTAGTATTATTGGAGAATGAAATTCCCTTAAAACAATGGGTATATGCTAAGGCTTTAGTTTATATCCAGTTAAAAGAATAGAAGAAACTAGAATTTAAGATGTTAACAAGTATTTATTTTTAACAAATTGATTGTCTTCGCTTCTTACAACAGTTTCTAATAATACTCAATAATTTAAATTTAAATTTGTACATTAAATTTATATTTACGTGACATGAGAATAATTTCATCAGCAAAAAGAAAAAAGATGTACCATGGGATGTTATATGTGGACCTATCAATTCATTTCAGCAGACTCAGAAAATTTCACACTCAATTAATTTCGCACACGCATGAATCTAATCTGTTTTTAAATTCATTATTTAGCCTTTCTGTGAATAGTAGGCGCAGGAGTGGATGTGTGGCAAGTAGCTTGATTACCAACCACATGGTTCCGGGTTCAGTCCCACTGCGTGGCACCTTGGGCAAGTGTCTTCTACTATAGCCTCGGGCCGACCAAAGCCTTGTGAGTGGATTTGGTAGACGGAAACTGAAAGAAGCCCGTCGTATATATGTATATATATACATATATGTATGTGTGTTTGTGTGTCTGTGTCCCCCCCCCCCAACCATCGCTTCACAACCGATGCTGGTGTGGCTACGTCCCCGTAACTTAGCGGTTCGGCAAAAGAGACCGATATAATAAGTACTAGGCTTACAAAGAATAAGTCATGGGGTCGATTTGCTCGACTATAGGCGGTGCTCCTGCATGGCCGCAGTCGAATGACTGAAACAAGTAAAAGAGTAAAAGAGTAGAATACACGTCAACCGAGCAGACATCTATTTCCTTTATTAAATAAATTAAGCAATGTAATTAATTTCGACGTTTCTTAATCCCGAATTATATATCTATTTCCTCTATACTATCTAGAATTGAGCCAATACTGTCTAGAATTAATCGGTGTTTACGCTTGTTTAATGTTCTAGTCAGGTCATATTGTGTACATACTAAGAACATGCTTAATGTACAGCGGTTTCCGTTGTATTCCAATTATCACTACAAACTTAGTGTACTGGTCTATTAATTATCATGCGCACTGTGTTTATAACTTTGTGCGTATTTGCAGGTGTGTGCGTGTGTGTTTATGTATGTGTGGGTATGTTTGTAGACGTGTGTGTTTGGATGTGTGTGTGTGTGTGTGTATGTGTGTGTGTGTGTTTGTGTGGGGGTTAAGGAATCTGACAGTTTGCATTCGATTTGCTGCAAATTTGTAAGACACAGAGCTATCTCTGTTTCTCAGCAAACACACGTAAGCGTATATTCCACCTGCTGTGCTGAGATTCATTTGAACATGAGCAAACTATTAGCAACTGTACATCCCGTATTAAAGATACATAAACTTGTTATTCATGACAAATTTCAGATTATCAATACTAAAGTCGCATTCACGACAGAAGCAGTAATAACCCACCAACGTATCTCTTTTTTTTTTTGTATCTCATACTCTCCTTAGCTTTTTAACGATAAGCAGTATTTTGTTTACAACGCTATCATATTCTCTCTCGATTGTATCTCACGTAAGTAGATTAGGATGCAGTTTGCCTTGAAAAATTGAGTAACGTGTTACTGCCTTTCAGAACGCTTTACGTAGATTACATGCCATTCAGATCCACAAGGCGCCCATCACTTGCAAAGGAAGCGCTTTGTTTACGCAACGTATAACAAAGTTTGCAGATGGGCATTTCTGTTATACTATCACAAAGGTTGCCGAAGTGGTATCTAGATTAGTGACGTAAAATCCTAAATACATCTATGTAATGAGTGTATTCTGCATTACACTTTAACCTTCCAGCGACCTACAAACAGAGATTAATAGAAAAAAAACTCTTACCGTTCTCTAATGTATCGATATTATCGACGAAATCTTTGGTGATGATATTTCCATTTTTGGTCCGATTACTGCAACAAGGAAAGGAATATAATCGGAGTATGAAAATTGACCTTGTGTTTTCTAGATTCACTTCGTAATAACTTGAATTCCATTTATGGGATTTTCTGCATGTTGCTTCACCGATACCATTGCGAGAGAAATTTGATAAACGGATGTATGTTTATGTGAGTGAAAAAGAGAGAAAGACAGAGATAGAGATAGAGATAGAGAGATGGAGAGAGAGCGGGAGAGAGCTATTACTTATACTTTAGTGTTTATAGAAGACGTGCCTCGAAGCGAATTCAATTGTAAATGATATCTTATAATATATTATATTAAAAAGATATTGGATGGGAAGCACTAAGCAAAAGAGTATCTGTGAGTTATTAGTCACGCATTTCCGGTAAACCAGAAAGACATGTTATCATTAAAAGCATACTCTGATCTAAGATTAAGATTGTTTTCACTTAGAACACAAATACAGAATTATCGAGAAATATTTAGATAAATATTTATTAACGACGTGTTCAAAGAGAAATCGTCTCTAGATAACAGATAACAGCTTATAAAATAATGAATAACCCGTTATTCTTGCAACCCAAACAGACGTTGTTTCAATTATATTAACACAGCCATAAACTTTCATATGTCGAATTTAAAACCTTATATGTGAGTACATCTGTGTATATTCATTAACGAACATCCAGCCTGTCTCTGCCAACTTTGTCCGAGCCTGCCGACCACTGATGAGGAAGAACAACGCGCTGAAGTCTGCCAAGACCTTCGTCAGCGTGACGCTTATGACCCATACTTCATGTCGAAGTTCACCACCGGAGGCGAGAGTTGGGTCTACGAGTACGACCCTGAGATGAAACAGCAGTCGTCACTGTGGAAGAGCTCTTCATCTCCATGACCGAACAAGGCATGACAGAGCCACAGCTCAATCAAGAGCATATTCATTGTATTTTTTTTATTGTATATGTATATATACATTTTTTGTGTATATATATATATAAACATATGCATATACGACGGGTTTCTTTCAGTTTCCGTCTACCAAATCCACTCACAAGGCTATAGTAGAAGACATAGTGGAAGACACTTGCTCAAGATGCTTCGCAGTGGGACTGAACACGGAACCTTGTGGTTCAGAAACAAGCTTCTTACCATACAGCGACGCCTACGCCAATGATGTGTATATATATATATACATACACACAGGTATGTATGATTGTGTATAGAAGAATAATGATAAAATAATATGATGAAATGAAAGAACATTAAATATCCATTCTGATTGAAGTAGTACTTTCATGCATTAAACTATGCAATCTTTAGATTCATGTTGTAGTGGTGACAGCTATGTTTTACAATTTACAATTGTGAACCTGAAGATTGCATATTCTAATGCATGTAAGTAATAGTTCATTCAGAATGTATATTTAATATTCTGTCATTTCATTATATTATATTATCTTATATTATATTATTATAAGATTAGAAACGCTTTTATTAATCTGACGGGTTACTTTGCATTTTTGTGGAGTACAAATTTTTCCCTACATAGGAATATTGCTGACAGTGACTTATGAGATACCCACTTTTGAAAGAGAATTGAAAGAATATTTATAAACAGAGAGCGGACATCTCTGCTTCCATAAAACACAAAGGTGAACATCTCTTTATTCCAATCAAATTGCTTATAGAACAATGAAAACCCACAGGGAAACGTACAGACCTGTAACCTCAACATCTAACGAAATCATGTTGTGAACATCAAAGCACAAGAGAAATAACGTTTCAACCCAACAACACTAATAACCACCTTCTTTCAAATAAAAACAGGAAATACCGTAAATAACAACGAAAATGAAAGAAAGTGAACAGCTGAAACATACCCCCTACTTCCAACCTTTTGTGAAAACCTAAAAATCATCCCATTAGAAAAAAGTTGACACACACAGTTATTTCGCATATGCATATTTGTTTGCGTGTATATGTGTGTGTATGTGTGTGCGTATGCGTGTGTGTGTATGACAACCTTCCATCGCTTGACAATTGGCGTTCTTTTTACGACCCCGTAACTTAGCGGTTCATCATAAGAGATGAACGTTTACCCTAAAGACTGAGACATGTCAAAGATAAATGATAATTTATGCTTTTAAAATAATATCGATTTGAGCCAGTAAAAACATACACTCTATGTGGACAAATGACAAACGATTCAATTTCCTTCGATACATGAAAGCGCATTATAATAATACTGCGTAATTTTAAAAAGCTGCAATGGCGAATTCATACCGTTTTAAAATATACAATGCATAAAGAATATGCTTTGAATATGTAACTAATCAAGGAAGACGTTTTGCTCGTTTCAAGAATGTTCTTAATTCGACAAGAATTTTGCATTTGAATTCGATTCATTAAGATTTCTTATATCTCAGTTTGTTATTTTCCCCATGTAAATCATTTCCACTTGAAATCGGTCTTTCAGTTTACTCAAGTTTCGAAAACTGTCTTGTTCGTGGTTTACTGTAATTTGGTTGCGAATTAGTACGATGTCAGTATTATCTTTTGATATCTCTCTCTGACATATGAAACTATCGCTTACTGATTTCAAATGTTCGGTAAAAATCAGAATTAATGAGAAGATTTAAGATTCACTAACGCGCTTAATGTCGTATTTCAAATATGTTTCTTGAATATAAATTACTAATGCAAATTTGCAGTGACGTAAGATTAGCAAAACTTATATATCTGAACATTATTGTCATTGTTGTGGTTGTCGTTGCTGTTGGCGAGCTAGCAGAATCATATGCACACCAGACAAAAGGATTCATCCGTCCTCATGTTTTAAGCTCAAATTCCGCTGTAGTGGAGCTTGAATGTAATCGACCAGGACGGTTCATCAAAATTTTAGGTCTTGTGACCATAGTAGACAGGTTTATTGTTGTAATTATTGTTGCAGCTATTGTTGATGTTGCTGGTGTTGTTATTGTTGGTAGTGGTGAGCTAACAGAACCGTTAGCACTCCGAACAACATTCTTAACGGCATTTCGTCTGTCTCTAAGTACTCGGTTCACAATCCGCCAAGTTCTACTTTGCTTTTCATGCTGTTGTGTTCGATAAAATAAGTACCAGTCAGGCACTGGGAGCGAACCCTTCACCCCGAAATGTTTTTGTCTTCGGGCCAAAATTTGAAAGCATTAATGATGTTCTTTTTGTTGCTATGGTTATTATTATTATTTTAATTATAATTATTATTATGTTTTTTTTTCTTCTTTCTTCAAATTTTCTTCCATTTCTCGCCGAGTGTTTTCCATACACCCAGGGCAGAGAAGCTCATTGTATGCATTCCAGGTTTACACACGCAAATTCACAGGTAAAATATGTATTTAAAAAGAAAATTAATAAATAGATAAATTCATGAATGGATGTTGTTTTCACAGTAATAATGCTCTTCCCAGTACATGAGACGTTCCAGTTAACACGATTTTTTTGCACTTCCTGTAGGGATGGTAAGCCTGGTATCATTTTCAAATAGGTTTCAGTACCATTTTTTAAATCATTCCTAGAGATCCTAAAATCACTGGTATGGTAGTCGCCTTGAGGTGCCACATTTTTTCAATTTCTATTAGCAAGTCTTTATGTTTACTGATCTTGTCAAATCCTTGCGACATTTTAACGCAGTCCTCCTCTCTAAGTGATCCGTCCTCACAGAACAAGTGTTCTCGAAGATTGAGCATTTGACATCCAGAATGCTACCGGTAATTTGTAGCACTATACAGGCTGTCACTCTGAAGCCACATTTTCATGGAGCATTACTTAAGGTTATGAGGGATGATAATCAATGATCTACCCTTGGCATCGACGAGAATTGTCAGAGTAATCTCTTGATAAGTTGTTTAAGGTTGTGGACAATATATAGCTCTCAAAATTCCTGGCTTGGCTCTGCTACAACTGATATTACATACTCGAGACAATCAAGCAATCGCTTTAGCTCCAAGCACCAACAATCGAAATTATCCTAAATGCGTTAAAATGGGAGGTCAACGCATATCATATTAACTCTCCTTGCTTAGGGATAAATCTGGGTAACCAGCATATTTATTCTTGAGACTGACGCGCCACCATTTTTATGACAAAGAATGGGTCTGCTTGGTGTCTTCTTCTTATTATTATTACTATCATCATTATCATTACAATTACTACTACTACCGACACCACAACCACCACCGCTACCAACACCACAACCACCACCACCAAAATAATAATAATAATAATAATAATAATAATAATAATAATAATAATAATAATAATAATAATAATAACAGCGAATGACAGCGAAACGGGCTGATTACTACCTAGCTCAGATACCAGGAAACCCCAAAATGGCTGAAGTTCAAAAGATAGTGCTCATGTGAACTGTCCATATCCTACGTAAAATACTGTCTATGTGATCTCAAATTTTAAAGCTAACATATAATTTTCTTATGGTTTCTTAAATATTCACTAGAACAAAACTGTACAAATCCAAATATATGGTACCCTAGGCATAACACCTACATGAACTTCTAACTTGTTGTCTCTTGAGGTCTCTGGGTGAGACTTGGATCCAACTTGTACAAATGCAAAACAAAAGTCAAACATAAAATAATAATAATAATAATAATAATGTTAATGATAATAATACCATTGAATTATAAATTTCACGTAAACACTATGGCCGTATAGATCGTTAAATTTTAGTGTATGTTATGCATTGTTACTGTTCATGTTATCTATTACTATCGTGATTAAGTGCTGCTGTGATGGTGATATCGTAATCACACTAGCTATTATTGTTATTAATATAATCATTAAGCTGCTATTATTCTCAACAATGATGTTGATTAATACCACAGCTGTACAATTCGAAGGGAAAGTGTATTATAAATACAAATCACGCATAATTCACAACAGTATTATTTCATACAATTGTCAACTAATAACATACAATGAACGACACGGCATATATTTTGCACAATAATAATTAAATAATACGATAAACAATGTATAAAATTCGACAAACAACCTATGCAACAAAGCGTATTTGATATTGATACAATGAAGAATCTTCAAAATGAAAGGGAGATGACGTGTACAACAGAAGGAGTAAATACAACACGTGTTACTGTTGTAACACGCAACTGTGGCTCCACCTCATCTACAGATCGTACCCTCGTGTAATTTGACCGTTTCACCCTTGTGACACCACTGCACACCATGGACTTATCACTTTAGATGATAGGCGGCACGCCCACCGAATATTTCTGGTTAATTTTTGCTTCACTCACCGACAAGCAATGTCTTACCGCGGTGCTAAGCGCTTCAGCGTGCTCGGTATGAGACACTTTGACGGCATCATGATTCACATGTATCGATAATGATCGCTGAAATCTAATCGGTAGGAAATACTCCCCAATGTCTTTAGTTCCAAAAGTGCCTATTGCTATCATTCTCTTACAGTCTTCCAGCATTCCATTTTAAATGAATGTCTCCTGGTATCTGTTTGCCCTCTGTCCAGCAATATTAATCTCCTGCCCAATCGTTTCCACCTCGTCATAATGTTTACAGAGCACATTTGGTCTTCTGATTTGTTTCAAGTCCATGAGGCTTTTTTAATTTTCTGAGATCTCTTCTCCACGTGTTCTTTGTCACTGCAGTATTGCTCACACATACCTACTGCAATACAGGAGGAACAACGAACGATGGATTAGTATCGTTGGCAATACGCGTGATTGACTCTCTTTCAGTCTGTAATACTGGTTTTAAATTTCGGCACTGTGGTATTAGTTATTATTTTTACTACTGATGGTTATTTCCATTACCTCACCAGCCAGTCGGAAACGAGACTCACCAGCCAATCGAAAACGAGGCATTGGAATGATACTCAAACATGGCTCACTCCTAATCAGCTACGTCCACGACAAAAACAAATAATGACGGATACAATACCTTCGTTCATAGAAGAATAAAACCTATTTACGGCCAATCATTTCCAGTCAACTGTATTCAACAACCTCAACAGAATTACTACAGGTACAGGTTCAGCAATTTCTGAATCTAATTTTATCGACCGTGGAAGAAGAAAAAGCACAGTCAACCTCAGCGGAATGTTAACTAAGAATGTAAAGGTGGACGAAATACTACTAAGCATATTTCTGCCAGCTCGGTGACTTCTCTGTTTCTAATACTGAGTACAAGAATAAGGCCAGAAGATAACTTGAAAATTACTGCACATTTTGCGGCTGAGATGACTTGAAAACCGGTCAGACATTTCTTGTAACTCAATCATACGTGATTAAATAACCTTTTCCCGGCATGTCCTGGAGGATCATTCCCCGATACTTCTTTCAAGACATTTGAAAACGCCATTTCTGGAAAATTTGTCAGGTCACTAAACGCTATGCATACCGTCCCAGACATACAAATGTGACTTATATGTCATGATCTTCTGAAACATGCTTTCTTTTAAGAAATTCTTCATGTCTGGACCCTCCCCTTGACTTGAACACTGCAAATGCTATTCCTGTCTCCAATGTCATTAATAGGTTAAAACATTCACACTTCAAATATTACGTCTTCTTGTTGATGTTGTTGTTTTTGGTATTTTTATTGATTATTGTTTTGTTCAAAATATTGCTTCTTGCTAAAAGCAAAAAAGTCATTTTCTCTTCGTTCATTAAATACAATTTGTTATGATACCCTTTTTGATAAGTTTATTTATTTTATTTTAATTTCTTATTTTATTCCGTACCTAAATATCAATATTGACTATTTTCCTTTCATTGCTGGCTGAGCTGGCATTTTTGCAAAAGTAAAATCTACGAATAGAAAACAAAATGTTAAAATGACAATTGTTTATTTTATTTATTTTCGTATGAAATAAATTCAATGGCACTCAGGAAGTTATGATTGTAAATACGCGGAATAAAAAAAAAAAACAAAATGAAAACATTTTCATTTACTTTGATCTTCTGAAATGTCCATAATCATCAGAGTTCGTGAAAAGGTGTCTTGGTGTAGCAAACTGCAAATATTATTAACAACAAACGCAATACCTAGTAAAAACTAGAGTTCTAATGCTCATAGTCACAAAATATGAAATTAAAAATAACAATATATTTATTTGGGATAGTGATGAAAACAGCTAAACCAACTGTTTTCACCGAAGTCGAACATATATATATATATATATATACACACACACACATACACACACACACACACACCATACACACACAC
>NC_068994.1:9593906-9594836 GCF_001194135.2 Octopus bimaculoides
GGAGCACCGCCTTTAGTCGAGCAAATCGACCCCAGGACTTATTCTTTAGAAGCCTAGTACTTATTCTATCGGTCTCTTTTGCCGAACCGCTAAGTTACGGGGACATAAACACACCAGCATCGGTTGTCAAGCGATGTTGGGGGGACAAACACAGACACACAAACACATACACACATACATATGTATATACATATATACGACGGGCTTCTTTCAGTTTCCGTCTACCAAATCCACTCACAAGGCTTTGGTCGGCCCGAGGCTATAGTAGAAGACACTTGCCCAAGATGCCACGCAGTGGGACTGAACAACGGGACCATGTGGTTGGTAAGCAAGCTACTTACCACACAGCCACTCCTAATGGTCTACGTTCAGTTTTTATCTACCAAATTCACCCACAATTTCATGGTCGGCCCAAGGCTATCGTAGAAAACACTTGCCCAGGAGCCATGTGAGTGGGAAGCAAACTTCTTACCACTCAGCCACTCCTGCGCATATAACAAAATATACATGCCTATATGTGTTTGTATTCATAGAGATATATGTGTGTGTGTGTGTGTGTGTGTGGCTGTGCATATCTGTGCGAATCGGGTTAAGTGAAAACTCTATTTAAGTATATATGCAAAGATGCACAAATAGATCTAGTAACTAACAATCCTTAATTCTATATTTGTGTAGTTTACGTACCTGAAGCAATGAATGTCACATTATATCTGCCAATACAGTTATTGCTATTAATTTCCACCGACGACCACTCATTGATTCTTTAGACTAGAAAACATACAACCAAATTACATATACACACACAGGTACACACATATACGCATGCATGCATATACATATGTAGGAGTATTTTCTGAATTAATTGTACGTATATCTATATCTATATATATATATATATATATATATATATATATATATATATATATATAT
>NC_068994.1:9595384-9598372 GCF_001194135.2 Octopus bimaculoides
ATATATATATATATATATAATATATATATGTACATATATATGAGAAGCGTAAGCAAATTTTTGTACATTCATATACATTGTATAAACAGACATTTCTTCTAAAAGAAAAACGAAAAAGAAAATAAAGAACCGGAAATAATTGCTATAGTAAAAAATAGTTCTTTTTTTTTCTCGTCTTTTTTTATTAATGGTTTATTTGATGGACACACAATTGACTGACAAATAAAATCATATCACAAACATTAGGATGGTTTGTTTGGTCTGTAGATACAGAGAACAGTGCTGTGATGTTGATTATTAGCTTTAGCGGTTTTGTGTTAGTTGGGATGATTTTTTTTTTCTGTTATGTCATTTCTTTGACTTATTATGTCGGAGACAATTACAATATCTCTTCAGCGGGGTTGATTGTGTGCTTGTGTATGTTTCTCTGTATGTAGTTGGTGTGTATATATATATATACGTTCTTATCTATAAATAGATAGTTACATTTACACATATTTATAATTATACGTGTATATACAAATATATAATTATATTTCACACATACATATTCATACATTTATGCATAGATAGATAGATACATACATACATAGATACATAGATACATAGATATAAAGGTGCATTCGTAGGTAAGTAGGTAGGTAGGTAGGTAGGTGGGTAGGTAGGTGCGTATATGTATATGTACAGATATAGATATGATAGTTATGTACACATAAATATATATTTGTGCGGTTGCCTAAAACCGTGTGTATGTTTGTACGTTTTAATATCTGTTTGTGTGTCTGAGCGATTCCTTACACATATGAATACGTACGATTTTTTTACCATCACTTTTTATGTATTCAACAAACTGTATTTGCTTCGTAATCATTCACACTTAGTTTCACTTTCATTGAATACATCCCCATGTATGTATGCATGTATATATGTGTGTATGTGTGTGTGTATATCAATATTCAATTGTATATCAAGATTCCATGACAATAGAGAAAGAGCCGGTTTCAAACCTAGATCCAAGGTTTATTGGAATTTCCACATCAGTAGAATATGGATGTATGTATGCTTTTATGTATGTCTTCTCACGAATATATTTTCATATTTAGACATGCGCATGTATAGTTATATGACAAACTTCTGGAAAGCTCTACAGAATTTTACAATTACAATGATGAGTTGGATCTGTAGTCTTCGAATTAGCTTTCTCCTTTCTGGTTTTCAGAACCCAATTTCTCAAGAATAGTATTTAGGCAGTCTGTTATATATCCCAGCACACCAATAATTATAGGTATAAAACTGAACTTGTAATCTGGATAGAGTAACTATAGATTTCTCAATAGGTCAGCGTACGTTTTTTTAATTATTTACTGACGCGTAGCTTTATGGTAACATCCTCTGGGCATCCGCTGATTTACACAGATGTACACAGTTTCTCTTCTTTATTGCAAACATTGTAGCAGGTCTAATTTGTTTACGTTTCATAGACGTTTTCACTAGGATATTCCACTCGTACACGTTTTTTTTTCTTTTATTATGCGTGGTTATGGCACCCACCATACATTGGATTCATTTGTATGTATGTAGGTATGTATGTATTTTGTATGTAGGCCTACGAACACGCACATAGTACGAAAAGTAGAGATTTTGTAAATATGGGCCGTTACTCCTGTTAGTAACTCAAAGGAAATACTGGCAAACCGTATTCATTTGATCAGCAACAAATGTCACTCAATACCAATGGTTCGGATAGGTCACCTTGTTAACATATATAATGTATACGTGGAAGAGACAGGACATTCAGCCTGGCTGTAACGTTTATCACAACAATATCAGAAAGGTCAACATGTAAATGTATGAGTATATATATACATATAGGCGCAGGAGAGGCTGTGTGGTAACTAGCTGGCTTACCAACCACATGGCTCCGGGTTCAGTCCCACTGCATAGCACCTTGGGCAAGTGTCTTCTATTATAGCATCGGGCCGATCAAATCCTTGACCCCCCACCTCCAACATCGCTTGACAACCGATGCTGGTGTGTTTACGTCCCCGCTAATTAGCGGTTCGGCAAGAGAGTCCTATAGAATACGTTCCAGGCTTACAACGAATAAGTCCTGGTGTCGATATATATATATGTGTGTGTGTGTGTGTGTGTGTGTGTGTGTGTGTGTGTGTGTACGTTTGTGTGTATGTATGTATAATCTAACTGTCCAGTATTTAACAATTTATCTGAGACAACACACCGTGCGATACGTTCGTATTAAATTGAATTTGACTTTAGAGAAATTTGTCCTACATTTAGCAGATTCTTTCAACGCACAGAGACAACTGCGTTGTCGCCTATATATATACATACATACATATATATACATGAATATTGTTCATGTTTGAAGCAACGTTTGAAGTGCTTCCAGTGTTCAACTTTTATATTATTACTCATTTTGATCAAAGTTACGAATGGAATGAAATATTTCGACTAAAAAATATTAAAATGCAACTAATTTAGGCGTTGCTATAAAAATCGCTTTTCATCGTGAAATTTTTTTCAAATTTTGTTGCGTTAAATGCATTTGTACTTTTACGATTCTCTACAGTCAATATTTACCAATTACTATCAACTAGCTAACATAGTAAAAAAAACGAGAATATATCGATGGAATAGATCAGTGGAGAATGTTGATTTGTCTTTATATATTTTATCAGAATGTTTATATATTTCTCCCCTGTATTATTTTCCTTTGAATATGTTTATGTGTTTTATTTTATCGTGTTAAAGAATGGTGAAATAAATTTCAAAAAATTTGATATCAGAATATTAATCGATGTTTTACATGTGTGTATGAGTGTGTGTTTGTATCTGTATGCAATTATCCATATATATATATATGTAGGTACGTATGTGTATATTATATATATTTATTTCTATATATACATATGTATATATATATGTATATATATATATGTATTTATATATATATATATATATATATAT
>NC_068994.1:9598444-9599929 GCF_001194135.2 Octopus bimaculoides
ATATACATGCATAAATAAATGCAATAGTAAAGAAAGCGTTTTGACGGTGAAATTTGTTGTTTTATTCTTTTGCGCGTTTCAGTAATGCCGATGACGTCATGCTGAAATGCTGCTTATATCTTGGAATTATTTATGGCACACATTTGCATGAGAACAAGAAGGCGCTGAGAGAATTATTTTTAACCGATGAGGTAAAACTTCGACATACATAAAAAATGCAGGATATATCTGAGAGATATATATGAGAATACATTATATCCTCTCCTAAACTTTAACAGTAAATAAATATTAAGTTGATGTTGCTTACTTGCGTGTGGCACTTTGTTATGTACCCGTATGTTAAAATCCACCTTACATTGATTACCAGTTCTTTTCTCTATCACGAACTGCAACATAACATGGTGTAATATATCCTCCATTTTCGAAGGCAAGTGTTCACAAACATTCAAGTATATGTTCTCTCCTCCTCTCTCTCACCTGAACACATATACACATTTATACAATCACACCCACTCACATATTTATCCCTTTGTATGTTTGTGTGTATGGCATATATATATATATATATATATATATATATATATATATATATATATATATATATACACACTTGTCTCAGTCATTTGACTGTGGTCATGCTGGACCACAGCTGTTAGTCCAGCAAATCGACCTCAGGACTTATTGTTTGGAAGCCTAGTACTTCTTCTATCGACTCTTTTGCCGAACCGCTAAGATATTGGGGACATAAACACACCGGCATCGGTTGTCAAGCGATGTTGTGTGGACAAACACATACACACAAATATATAGACACTTAAATATATATATATATAATCATATATACGACAGGATTCTTTCAGTTTCCGTTTACCAAATCCACTCACAAGGCTTTGACCGGCCCGAGGCTGCAGTAGAAGACACTTGCTCTGGGTACCAAGCAGTGGGACTGAAACCGGAACCATGTCGTTCGTAAGTAAGCTACGTACCCCTGTGTCACTCCTGCGCCTGGAAATCTGATACAGCTTGGCACCAGTCATATCGCAACTCATTACTATAGCTGAGTTAACTGGGCTGGAGCAACGTGAAATAAAGTGTCTTGTTGAAGAATACAACACGCAGCCCGATACTGAAATGGAACTCACAACATCACGACCGTAAGCTCGACACTCTAACCACTGAGCCTAACATATATATATATATATATATATATATAGTGAAGTGTATTGCCACTTAAGTGTGGCTGACCCCAAGGGGTGGATGTTACTGTTGCTTTAGCCCCAAGAGGACATCTCCTCCAGCTGGCTTATCGACACACTACTATGTCCTGTTTGTTTTGCCAAGGGAAGTTATCCCTCTCATCGTGATCGTAGCATGAACGGACCCGGGTTTCAGGGTTAATTCTCTTCGTCAGCGTCCGATAGCTACCGACCTTCGATGAGAGATATAAATTCTTGGCAACCTTATGTATATTTTTCCAGTGAAATT
>NC_068994.1:9599965-9604046 GCF_001194135.2 Octopus bimaculoides
ATATATATACGTGTGTGTATTTGTGTAAGAAAAAGAAGGTTGATATTTGTGACTCAAAATGAATCGTTCCTCGCAAATTCGATAAAAATAAATATCGATAAGCAACATATACCAACGATTCGAAGACTGTGTTGTGAAAGGGGTTAGTGAATAGGCCGTGTAAAGTTACAATGTTCCAAAATAGCAGAAGCTGAAACTAAGCTTAGGCACAATAATGTGGCTAGCAACATATCTGTATTTTAAGGTAGAGGCCAAATGACATAAGCAAATACACAAGAAGTCATAAGGAATACCAAAATTAGAATTCTCTGGGATTTTAAAATGCAACTTCAGCATGTGATAAGACACAGAATGCCAGATGTCCTGTTTTTGTACAAGAAATATGGAAAATGTAACTAATTATATATTGTGGATTCGTATCTGTTTACTTTATCCACTGGAAAGTATTTGGCTTATATTCCTCTAGTTGAGATTCTAAACATATTTAGCTCTAGTATAGCAAGTTTATTAATGTTTCCGGAGGAGATATAGAAAGTGTTTCCTTTGTTGCTTTATCAGATAACTGGAATTTCTTCTTTTCACACCAAAAATCTACCGAAAGTTCTCTAAAAACAAGATTAAAATGCTTTTCGATTGACATTGGATTTCGATTAACATTGTATTAGGAAAACATATATAAACATTATATAAGACAAATTGTGGTCAATATTCTAAATTTCTTTGCATATGCTATGACCCAACTACTTCCTCCAGACTTTGATTGCCTGTCGATG
The DNA here is from genome assembly GCF_001194135.2 of Octopus bimaculoides. NCBI lineage: Eukaryota > Metazoa > Mollusca > Cephalopoda > Octopoda > Octopodidae > Octopus > Octopus bimaculoides. The sequence goes on from NC_068994.1 coordinate 9,600,739, forward strand.
TATCACCAGTGAGGCAGACATCATGCCATCCCATGTTATTGGCTTTCGCTAAAAGAAAATACAGGAGGAGCAGTTAATTATGATTTATTCAGCAAATTCGCCTCTTAGACTCACCCACTTATTTCACTGGTCCTTCAGTTTTTATAAGCCCTGAAAATAACTTGAATTTCACGATACTCTTAAAGCAAGGAATTTTCAGAACCCTATCATATATATATGTATGAACACCAATAAACGTGTGTGTGTGTGTGTGTGTGTGTGTGTGTGTGTGTGTGTGTGTGTGTGTGTGTGTGTGTGTGTGTGTGTGTGTGTGTGTGTGTGTGTGAGTGTGTCATTATTCAGTTATGTTTGAAGGTTGCTTGCCAATAGAGAAAGAGCCAGTTTCTAAGCTAGTATTTCAACATCAACAGGGTATGTTTGTATGTATGTATTGGGGGCAGATTTTTGTATACATGCATGCATGAATTTATATGTGTATATCTACTTACTGTGCATACATATATACGCGGATAGTATAAGTGTACAAATATTGGTTTCAACAAATAGAATTTATAGCGTTAATTCGTGCATTATTTTTACCTCACATACTTCGCAGTACAAGATCCTGGACGATATCCATTTACTGCACGTCAATTAACATGCTGCTAGTAAGAGCATCTTCTTTAAAGACATACTATTACGACATCACTGTACTTCCCACTCGAGAATCAGGGACACATAATCTTCTATTCTTTTAGCAGAGAATTTATTGAATCACATGCCCTAAAATTGGCGATAGGCCGAAAGCGTAATGACTTAAATAGAAACGTTTGCTAATACAAATTGATAAATTTCATAAATAACACCAAACCGGTTAACACTAAGGCATTAGAGCAATCAACGAAAATGTCACCTAGCTTCTACAGCGATAACAATCCATTAACCTTAGATACTAATCCTTTAGGCTTTCAGACGCATACACACAACACACGTATATCTGTATATATATATGTGTGTGTATGTACATATTTATATAAAATATTTATGCTTAAACACACACATACATATATGTGTCCGTGCGTGTATGTGTGTTGGTGTGTGTAGCATGGACTACTCTACAGGGTCTCGACTTAATAACCATTAATTATATTAAAAGTTCAAATTCAATTTGGAAGGAAAGGGATGTACCAATAACACTGGATTTAGCCGTAAAGTACCGCTCCTTCGTTCTTGTATATATATTCTCCACATGGCATAATCCATATACGATTTAATGCATTCCAAATACGTTCACGATGCCGAATACATTTGCCGTTAAAAGCAACATTAGAAGCTTAATGCTTTTACACCAGCTTGCATATATATATATATATATATATATATATATATATATATGAATGTGTGCGCGTGTGGGCGTATGTGAATGTGTATGTGTGTGTGTGTGTGCGTGTGCATGTGCATGTGCATGTGTGTGTTCGGATAGATTGTGTGTACATCCTAGCTGTGTTAGGATGTACATTTTATCTCTATTGATATGAAAAGAAAGTTACTCAAGCCATTGTATCAAACATGTATACATTCGTGACCCTGTCTCTTCCTCTACACACAAATATACGTGTATATATATATATATATATATATATATATATTATATACATTGTGATTTCCACTTCTTTACAAGTGATGGCCATCTCTTCATGTATTAGAAGCCACAACAATAATTATATGATGTATTATGGTGTTGAGCTAACAGAATCATTAGCACGCCAGGCAAAATACTTAGTGATATTTCGTGCGTTATTAGTTCAAATTCCACCGAGGTGAACTCAGCATTTCATCCCTGCGATTAGGTGTCTTATGTTGAACATAAAGCACTGGGGTCGACCTAATCGACTTATCTCACTGCTCCGAAATTATTAGCTCTGTGTCAAAATTTGAAATGAGTAATCTGATGCAGAATTGCTTCTTTTCTTTTTTGTGTGTGTGTATGCGTCAACTGTTCTCATGAAAATGGAAGAAAGAAAACCGAAACGATAGGTGTGAAGTTCCCAGTAATGTCTGCAGATAACCTTATGAAATACATCCAAAAACTTGCTTTCATATTTATTTAACAGAATATTTCAATTTGGTAAACTAAACAATGTCAGAATATAAAATAAAATCAAACTAATGAGGAAACCTAATACGTTTATCTCACAAAATTTCAACGAGAACTAAAAAATTGTCTAAATTTCAGCGAAACATTTTAAAATTATCGATCATTTAGAACTGCTTCTTTAAATTACTTTTTGTGCCACGCTTATAATTAATATTTATCACTAAATTTGGAGCATTTTTTAATAGAAATAAAAGAGAAAAATTTTGTAGATAGTGGATATTATCATGAGGATATGAATCAAAGACGAAAAACGACATAAAAACCGTATTACGTTGACTCTATACGGTTTAGGACTGTCTGGCTTTCCTATGTCTATGTACCTGTTAGTCTTTTCCGTCACTTTCGGCAGAACTCAGCAGGCAATGATCATAGTACCGTGATTTGTCAGGTCTTCTTATGTAGGAATTTAGACCTACATGTTGACATCTGGGATTAGTAACCGTGCCCTCGGTTTCACACGGTACGCATAAATTCGAGGGCAAAAAGGAGGAATTTCGTAATTCCTCTTGACAGATACTGCAGCAAGATAGAGAATGTGCAGTCTTTCGCGTATATGTACATGTATGTATGTATGTATGTATGGATGGATGGATGGATGGATGGATGAATGAATGGATGGATGTGTGTATGTATGCATGTATGTACACACAGATATATATAGATATATATACATAACACACACACACAACTACACTAACACAAGTATTTCTTGTAGTTTATTGATTATTGAGAGTTCGAAGCGGCCATTATTTTCGGCTCAGCATAGGATGTGCATACAGACGATTTTCTTTTCCATGCATGATTACAAGTACACATATACATACGCTAACACACAGACGCACCCAGATACACACACAGACATGTGCTTACACGCATACAAAAGCGCATATAGAAACCGCTTGGGCGCCCGCTTACGTACTAGGAAAGATATACACGTATATAAATACACACAGACATTTGTATATGTGTGTGTGTGTGTGTGTGTGTGTGTGTGCGTGTGTGTGTATAGATATATACATATAAACATATAAACACAAGCATATATATATATATATATATATATATATAGATAGATAGATAGATAGATAGATGTATAGATAGATAGATATATAAACATATATATATACATGTAAACATATATGTATATATATAAATATATATATATATATAT
>NC_068994.1:9604654-9605252 GCF_001194135.2 Octopus bimaculoides
TATATATATATATATATATGCAGACATATATGACTTTTATTTTTGAAAGCAAATATCAATGCAGATACAATTTTAATCGCTAAAAACCCAGCCTTCGCTTTTAAAGCTAATGGAAGCATCTACGGACAAAATCTTCAAAGTATTGTAATGTTTTTCCATCAGCCATACTCGAAGACTGCAGATATTATAACAAATAGAACAAATGATTGGACAATATTTATTTTGTCTTTGATTCTTTTATTTTTCTGACTTTTTATTTTTCGATTGTTGCTTAAGCTACATTCTATGGACATTCGTGAGATTTACCTGTTGCTAAATATGGCAGTACTTTACGATAATTCTTCATTTCTATGTCTGACTATGCACATGTACACACTCTGTCCTCTTTCTCTCACACGTACACACGCAAACCGACACGAACACACATAAAAACACACGCACTCACAACTGCACGCACACCCGCACATTTATAAACATAACTATACACTTATGTGTGTGTATGCTCCTATATTTGTAGATAAATAGAGAAGTAGATAGAGATACATAGATACAGAGGAATCGATATATATATATATATATTTATATATATATATATATA
>NC_068994.1:9607165-9608086 GCF_001194135.2 Octopus bimaculoides
TCCAGGGAAAGGCGAACATGTATGTGTGTGTGTGTGTGTGTGTGTGTGTGTGTATATGCATTTATGTATTATGTAGGCGCAGGAGCGTCTGTGTGGTAAGAAGTTTGCCTCCCAGCCAAATGGTTCCGGCTTCAATCAATGTCTAACAACAGCTGATAGTCTCGTGATTACGTGATACACACACACATGCAGGCACACAAACACACACACACACACATAAAATATACACATACACACACATGTATGTATGTATAAGGAAATTTGAACGAACTTTCGTCCCTTAAATCCTGGTCATAAAACTTTAGGCAACGGGATACTGCGTTTGACGCGAGTGTAATGAAACTGAACCGGCAAATACGTGATTCTACAGTAAAGTTCGTTATTGTTCAGCCATATCTAAGTTCATAGTGCCATTTGTCTTTCCTGTTAAAGAAGATTATACAAAGGTTTAATATTTAATGCCTCCTAAAGACATAAATGTCTCTACAGTATACAAACAACTGGCCTTTTAGTTACAGCCCATCATGGCCGCTACGTGCCACGCGTTCGCTACGTCATTTGTATTAGCTGTAATAGTTCTGTGAGAGATATCTAATACCAGAAACTATTAACCATAATGATTTCAATGCATTAACAGTGTAAATTATAATAAATAAATTAGCGACAGGCTTAAGTGGCTTTACTGATTATAAGTGTTACATCATGTTACACCCTTAGATGTAACACTTACATTTAACTGCGCAGCCACACTTTCTCTCCTATCTCTCTTTCTTTCTCTCTCTCTCTCTCTCTCTCTCTCTCTCTCTCTCTCTCTGTCTTCAGCTCTTTGACACACGTATAAATGCACGCATGCACATAGCAAACATGTATATATATATATATATATATATATATATATAATAACTCTATTATATATATATA
>NC_068994.1:9608294-9612445 GCF_001194135.2 Octopus bimaculoides
ATATATATATATATATATATATATATATACACACTTAAACATAAACACGCATACACCCAAAGTGAAAATGGGAGAGATATAGTCAAAATTTGGAAGGTAGATAGATAGATAGATTGATAGATCGATCGATCGATCGATAGCTAGCTAGCTAGCTAGATAGATAGATAGATAGATAGATAGATAGATAGATAGATAGATAGATAGATAGATAGATAGATAGATAGATATATAGATAGATAGGCAGGCAGAGAGACAGAGAAACAGACAGAGAGACAAATAGAGAGAAAGAGAGAAAGAGAGAGTGAGAGAGATTTCGAACATAGTAAGGTATTTATAGCCAGCCAAGTCGTTGAGATTATAATTAAATTGGATTGCGCTTTGCACGAAATTCATAGTCGTTGCTTTCGATTTTAGTTATTAATCACGAATAGGATTCATTTGGACGAGCTCATCATTAATACACTTCCTATGATATAATGACTTCTTGAAGATAAATTATTCGGTATTGATCGATGGTGTTCAAATGGCTTTATCATATGGCGGTATCTATGTGTGTTTTAGCTGTCGTTATCAGAAGACTCATTAGCATACAGTTAAACGACCAAAACTATAAGACTCTAAATATTTGCGTATGTTTGTGCCATTCAAACATGGCTGTCAAGGGATCATTATCTTTTTATATTAATAAATGACGTCCAGTAATACACATAAGGGAAATTTAGTTTAAAATGCATGTTTTTTTTATACAAATCTTTACTCAGGCATGTATGCATGTATGCATGTACATATTAACATACCTTTTGGTGTTCGATTGTGAAGATCCAGTTTGGTAGTTCCGAAGTTGAAAGGAATGATTCGTCTCACTTTGTGTGACATTACTCTTAGTTCCATGTAGGCCCATAAAAGCTGTACTTCTTAGGATCTCATCAATTGATTAAACAGTTGTCCCAGAGGTAAAGACAGCTCCCGTTATAATTGACAAAGCCGTGGTGAAGCCAGCTATTCTAGGAGAAAGATAACGAAAATTTCTGTCAAAATAGTATCTTGTCACTGAGGCCTTCTTGCCGACTGAGGGAGCGGAGCACACGTCTCGCAGCAGCTTTTGTCACTTAACTCCAAATGCATACAGAAGATGACGTAATCATAACACATGCATAAAAGTACGCATGCATATGCATACACACACGCATACACATGTATGTGTGTGCTTTAGAGCGTGTGTATGCTTGGGATATATCCTATAGATGTCATTCCGTAAAGTCACTATTACTAAGCGATCAGCATATGACGACAGATGGCTGATGGCCGACTGATCGTTAGCATAAAACGATGCAGTATGTGACAAATTAAGGGAAAATGATGAATACACTTCTTTGATGATAATGTTCCATTTGAAGTCCAGTGGTGAGGATCCAGTTCAGTAGTTCTGAAGCTATAGAGAGTAGTTATAGGCGTTTTGTTCATGACAGCCTTTTTTTTAAATACAACGCTAATTGTCAAATATTCATGTTAAGTTGTGATTTGTTAAAGTCCTAAAATGCGTTTGGCCTCATCTGACGGCTACTGTTGTAGCCGATGAATCTTCTTGGGTTTCAACTGCGTATTATGTTCTAACATCTTACGGCATGCAACTGGCGCAAATTACAAATTGTATCGTCTCAAGAAGCAATGGTGACATCAAGGAATACGATAACTTGCTTTAGGGTGTCGAGCAAGGTAAAATACTTCACGGTATTTCATCCGTCTTTTCGCACTGTGCTGCCGAGTTCGTATTTGGCTTTCATCCTTTTGGAGGCGACAAAATACCAGTTGAGCACTGGAATCGATGTCATCGACTTACGCGTTTCCATTAAATTGCTGGTCTTGTGCCAAAATTGGAAACCAATGACTAGCCTTACATACACCACACAAAGACATCTACCATTGGTTTGGGTATATTTATATATTAAACAATGCTGCCAGTTGCAGAATTTATTTCGAAAATTTCAATTCATTCCTGCCGTTGCTATTTATATTTTTAGCCCATAGCTGATTGTTATGCTTTCCATACGAATTTCCACCCACGGTTCCTGCACAAATATTAATATATGCCTAGATATTTCCAAATCTAAAGCATATGTATATACTATTGCCAAGAACCAAATTTTGCATCGCATAGGCATCACAACCTAGTAACTGTATTTGAGGCATGAGATTATATTAAATACCTGTATTTGTATATTTAATGTAGAGAGGATTTACAAAGCTAATAAGAATTAATCATTGAGTTGACAAAGTTTTTCACTGAAAACTACTTCTTTGACTTTTTTCAACAAGAGCAGGGAAAATATGTGGACAAATTTTGTCAGTGATACGATTATGACCAAGCATAACGGAGACATCACTGCACATAACGTAGTAGTAGTAGCAGTAACAGCAACGGTAGTAGTAGTAGTAGTAGTAGTAGTAGTAGTAGTAGTAGTAGTAGTAGTAGTAGTAGTGAGATCACCAATAGGTTAAACGGCGGGTGAGAAACATAGAGTTGTTTAAAACATATATAGTTATATGGCTGTGCAACATTAGTCCTAAACCTGGACTGCCATGTTATGCTGGCAAACAGTCTTTACTACAAAGTACTGTTGCTGAATATCTTATGTTGTGAGATTTAAAAATAGTAATTTTCATGTTCGAATAAGTTTGTTTTAATCTCAGAGTGTTTCAGATTTAAAAATCTCCCCTAACGTCTCTCAGATGTTAAATTTTGTTACTTGTAGTGCCAATGGTAATTATTGTACATCTCCTTCACAATTAGGGATTGCTGGGCAAGTGAAATGTTGTCAACTACACATTAACTTGAACGAGCTGCTGCAACTGTGATGTTTGAATTGACGCCTCAATGTTCAATGTATATTATTGTACGTTGATCTGTGAGATATTTCCTCGTGAAAGTTTTCTGATTACTGTAGTTCCTTCTGTAGTTGTTTTTGTTGATCATGATATATAATCGTGAATACCGAAATTATGTAATCGAGTAGTTCTAAAAGAAAATCTCTATTAATTCTTTTCTTTCACTATTTTATGCGGTATAAAATTTCCTTACATTTTAAAATATATTACTCAACATTATCAAAAGTATTTAACTGTCATTGCATAATTGGTCAATGTAAAAAACTTTGTTTGGCCATGTCAATATTAGCATTCTACAATAATTTCGTTGCTACCAATGACTTTTAAGGGTTAAGTAATTTTCTGTTCTTCATCTTAAAGTCAACAACTTTCCTAATATTTGGAAAACAAAAACGCCGTGTGGAAACTTCGCTTATATTTAACAAGGTTATTTCTATCGCGTATGTACAAATACACACAGGGACAATTTTACAAGTGCACTAAGAAATATATACGTATTCTGATACTCACAATATCTTACAGCTATCAAAAGTAAATTCTAAAACACAGAAAAAATTCTGATTATGTTACTCAGTTTCATCCGATATTTACAAAGAAAAATCAACGACAGTCACAAAAAGGAAAAGAGGTTAATACAAAGCCAAGAAGTGTATACATCGTATATTCATGATTAACCTCGTATTATATATTTGTGAATATAAACAAATATTTGGGTAAGTGGAGATTTTCCAATTAGAGACAACTGTGTGGATTGTTTGTGTTAGAACACAAGGAAAACATGTTTACACAAAATTGTAAAAGAATTAATTATTGTCTGTGTTTCGATATTGGCAAGAGAAATATTTCAATTAAGAGACAAAATAAAGAAACGCAAAAGAAATTTAGGAAAAATAAAAACAACAACTATAAACAATAAACTTTGAGAAACAGAAAATGCAAAGGAAACAACAGCAAAAAACTGAAAATAAGGTAAAACGAATTAGGAGTAAAGTAAGAAGAGATAGTCGAATCAGAAATATAGATAAAGACAGCATGAGACAGCAATAGAGCAGTCTACTTAACGAAATATGATTAATTCAGCTACCTCAGCGTTGGACTATTTAACTGATCATATAGCTTAGACACCCCCCCACACACACACACGCAAACACACACTCATACAGACGCGATCGCGCATACACATACAAACTCAAACACACATATATACAGAAAGGCATAAAGGTAACATTCCCACGACTACATTATATATATATATATATATATAT
>NC_068994.1:9613232-9616540 GCF_001194135.2 Octopus bimaculoides
ATATATATATATATACATACATACATACATACATACATACATACGTACGTACGACGGGTGTCATTCAGTTTCCATCAACGAAATCTAATCACTACACTATGATTTGATTTAAAGCTACAGTAAAAGACAACCGGCAGAGATTCCACTCAGTGGGATTGAACCGATAACCATGTGTCTGGGAAGGAAAATTCGTACCACCCAGAGTCAAACTTGCACCTCTAAAATGTATTGCAATGTTGAAAGTAAATCACAAATTTCAAGGTTTTGTAAGATCTCATCGTACACATGACCTTTTAGTCGGAAGCATTAATATGACATTAAACTAGTATATAGTTTGATTGAAGGAAGTTAAATGGTGTGCTACTACAACTTATAACCCGTATGTCAGCAATTAATTTGGATTTTCGTTTCTATATACCAGTTAATCTCGGATGAAGTCTCGCAAAGTTAGGATTAAGTGGAATTTCTAGAAATAGAAATACTCTATAATCGTTTACATATATTATTGTACTTGTTCTTACTTATCGTCCTGATTGCAATATAATTCAGTCTGCACTTTTCCTTCTCTTTTTATTTCAATTTTCGCCAACTTCTTTAATTGGTTTGTCACTAAATGATAGCTGACATTAGGCGACGTAACTGTAATTGCACAAAGATTGTCCTGAGACATCGGCTTTAATTCCTCTTCAATGATCTTTTCTAGTAACCCAGCAGCAGCAGCAGCAGCAGCAGCAGTGGCAGTAGTAGTAGTAGTAGTAGTAGTAGTAGTAGTAGTAGTAGTGGTAGTAGTAGTAGTAGTAGTAGTAGTAGTAGTAGTAGTAGTAGTGCCATCTTCACTCATTGTAATTCCTTTTATCTCAGGTTTTGTTGTAGCCCCTGGAGTGCAGCGGGCTTTCTCTCTGCAGCTTAGAGTATCACGATGTATGTTCTCTTCAACTTTTCTTTCCCCTGATTATTCTGACCGTTCCAAGCAGGCAAACCCCTTGCAACAGTTTTATTGGGCACTGTTCCGATTTTATATTCCTCTTGATACCTACTGATATTGTCTCCTAGGAACCAACAATAATTGGCACTATCTTTACCATCTTCATTTTCCATAGCCGAGCTATTTCGTTCTTACGAGGTTTGTATTTATCTATTATTTCGCCTTCCTTGAATATTCGTGGGTCAAAGATGTACGCAACATCAACTATATAGCATATGTGGAGCATCTTCTCCTCCAACACTAGGTCCAATCTATTATGCTCTAGCATCTGGCCTACTTGGGCTCCACCACTGTCTGCGGTTTGTGCTCGTACTGCGTCATGCCTCTCTCTAGAGGCTACTTCTCGCACAGTATCCAAAGTAGCGCTCTCGCTACCGCATCGTGTCGCCACAACTTGTAACGGTTTTGGGCAATTCTAGAGCATTTGTTTGCGATATGACCAATGGTTACGTCCACTCTATTACAGAATCGGCACAGAGGGGTCACTTGCTCATTCCTAAGGTTGCCTCTTCAATTCGTGGCCAAAGCTTGGATTTGCGTTGCCAGTATAGCGCTCTCGGTCTCTTTTTTCAGTGTCCCTTTCTTCAACCAATCCTACCCGTGTTTTCCAAGGACTTCAGGTGTGGCTATAAGGGATTTATCGTGTAGTCCCTTGTTGCGTAATACTTCTTCATGTCCTTTTTGTATTTCTTCCGTTGTTTTTCCCTTTTCCCTGCTTTCATTAATCCCTCATTCTAACTGACATTACCAAGGTTTCCTTACTTTCGGATAAGTATTTCATTAAACGCCCGAGTTCGATACGCAAGCAGTCTTCCACACATATCAGCCCTCTCCCTCAATGTGTTCTCTTCATGTATAGGCGATCAGTGTCTGCAAGTAAACGATGTGTTCCATGTATCGTTAGGAGCTTTCTTGTCTTCTCGTCCAAATCTTTTATCTCCTAAGCTATGTGCCTATAGTAGTAAGGATTATTATTATTATTGCCTTTAATATTGCAGTCATTCGATAGTACCTTTAAAAATAATTATTTCCCTATCGTTTGTTTGTTTACCTGGTCTTAATCTCCTTCGTCACCATCGATAGTCCTATCCTAATTTATTTATTCAATTCATTTAGTCAATCAATTATCTATTTATTCATTCATCTTGCTGTATCAAGATTTATTTTTTAAAATCCCTCTCGTTTTCTCTTTTTTCCCTGACTTATTTCTTGTTTTTAACTTTTTTCACTCATTTCCATTTCTTATAGCTTTTTTTCCCCATTTCCGATAAATTATATAATTTTATAATCTTTCACTACCTTCAACATTTTTTATGTTTTTCAACAGTTTTTAAAATAATGTTTTTCAATCATATTTATATATAAATAGTTCTACTAAATTTGTCGTTATTTTTTTCAAACATCTTCTATTATTTGTATCGGTGCCCGATTAAGAAGCTCACTCTATAACCACGATGTTTCGAGTTCAGTTTCGCCGCACGGCAATTGTGAGCATGTGCCTTCTATTATAACCGACTAAGCATTACTCATTTCGATGGTGAAATACCGAATACCGGCCCATAATATCTTGCTAAATAAGTTACTGAGAATCAAGCATTGTATACACACGACCCAACCTGCACCGAACAACAACAATCCTGCAACAATCGCCAGATATTAAAATTCATTTCATGCAATAACTTCGTTTAAATATAAATAAACCTTAGCGTTCGTTGAATTATACAATTTTGTCTGTTTATTTTTTCTCTTCCGTAAGATTAGAATGTTTTAAACGTCAAATATTATTGACAATAGGCATTCGAGAATAAAATATAAAATAAAAACCGAGAGAAAATAAAATACGTAAATAATCGCAATCATATAAAATAAAGTTTATATAGTCTTTGTATAACAGAACCAACTCGAACTACTTAAACAAAAGGTTAGAAAGGAATACGTTTTTTTAAATTTTTTATCACGCATTGCCTAATGCATAAAACAGCATAATGTTAAAAATAAATTACCAAGTGTCAATAATGTATTTTCTTATAATAGATTACACGTATATTATTATCATATGGGAGTTAAGGGAGTTAGCAAATTTAGATAAGAAAACAGGTATGACAATATTATTACCTGCATTTGGAATTCAAAAGCCTGAACGGGGTTTTCATCCTTATCATCATCTCTATTTAACGATGTGTGTGTGTGTGTTTGTGTGTGTGTATGTGTGTGTATGTGTGCGTGTGTGCTTGTGGGTGTGAATTGTGATAACATTGAATGGGTCTTTCGGATACTGAATCCTAGATTCGTATACACATAAATATATATATATATATATATA
>NC_068994.1:9617188-9618952 GCF_001194135.2 Octopus bimaculoides
TATATATATATATATATATATATATATTCGCTTTGTGCGTTCGAAACATTCGAAAAAGCATAGTTATATTTCTCAGAGTCACAGCTTAATTGCTATTGAAATGAAAATAAATATATATTTGGGAGTGTAGTACTAGTTGTAACATCTCTCGAAATACTAACAAGGGCAGAACAAATGATTTGGTCACACTTCAAGCTATTTTGACTGGTGATAGTCATGTGTGTTAACCAACAACGGTTTTCTGCCTTATCTTCTAAGTATACGATTTCATTGTATGCTATTAGTTGGTGTATTTAGTTGTAAATGAGTAATAACGGAAAACTCTCTTAAATTTGATACTTATTCCGCGTAATAGAAATTATGAACAATCATGGCAGAAGGCTATACGCTGAACTGCAAAGCCAGCATATATGACGATCGTAAAAGACCGATAAAGTAAACTTACACGTATATACAAACGCAGGAACACATGTTCCTGTATACACGTATATGACGTATTTTATGTGGGTGAGCATGCATGTGTTTGCGCGTGTATATTAGCATGTGTGCGTGTATGACAGTATTAAATATCCCTGTATATGTGTGTTGGAAATGTAGTATTCCTTACAAATCAAAATCTATTCTTATCCAATAAAGTAAGCAAGCACATGAAATTCATGACTATCTTGAGAGTATTAATATACTCAGGAATATACATTACACTGCTAAATATTTCCAACGCACTCCATAACTATTCAGCTCATTCTTAATCAATCCTAACTCGTGGAGGTTTTTTTTTTTAATGACAGACGAATACGAAGTCGCTCACGTTGAAATTACTTCACTAATTAGGTTTGTATGATTAATTTTAAAATGCAACAAACGATTTAATTGTGGTGTGTCCATTATCTGCAATGGAATAAAATACAGACTATTTTTGCCGATAAAACATGCTTCAAAAGCAGAAATTCACCCAGGACCTACATTTGCTGAAACCTTATGTTAGACTTACTAATTGCTATGGTCGTCGGACAGAGCAAACGTAAACTAAATATTTTTAGAAGCAATCGATTCAATGATTAGTTGTTGGAGTTAGCTAGTAACCATATACAATATAATAGTCTATAGCAAGAGATATATGTTATAGGGAATACTATTATGAAATGTAATTTCTTTTGAATTCCCTACTTTTTCTGTAAAACTGTTGCACTTGGAGTGGCTGTGTGGTAAGTAGCTTGCTTACGAACCACATGCTTCTGGGTTCAGTCCCACTGCGTGGCACCTTGGGTAAGTGTCTTCTACTATAGCCTCGGGCCGATCAAAGCCTTGTGAGGGGATTCGGTAGATGGAAACTAAAAGAAAGCCGTCGTATATATGTATATATATATATATGTTTGTATGTGTTTGTGTGTCTGTGGTTGTCCCCTCAACATCGATTGACAACCGATGCTGTTCTGTTTACGTGCCCGTAACTTAGTGGTTCGGCAAAAGAGACTGATAGAATAAGTACTAGGTTTACAAAGAATAAGTCCTAGGGTCGATTTGCTCGACTAAAGGCGGTACTCCAGCATGGCCGCAATCAAATGACTGAAACAAGTAAAAGAGTAAAAGCGTAAAAAAGTAAACATTTCTTCGGGTTTAATTTTCACCCACTTATTCATTCCACTATTACATGCATGCATGCACACATACATACATTCACAAATATATATATGTATGTATGTGTGTGTATAAAATTACGTATTATGTATCATTGTCATATGCGTAATCAACCCCCCCCCCCCC
>NC_068994.1:9619021-9621698 GCF_001194135.2 Octopus bimaculoides
CCCCCGCCAACTCTTTCCTATTGCAAGATTTGAAAAAAAAGTACGGATGGATGGATATATAAAAGTACGGTGGGAAAATTGATCCTAAAGCTATGCGATTATGTCTAGTCATTCGTAAGAAAGAATAAATATATCTGGTATTTTCCTATTGGCGGATTTAAATAAAATCTCCTCCCCTCAAATTTGCTTAAATTTATGGCTAAGAAAAACGTAGGGGAGAAATAACTACAAAATGGTTTAGCTGTAGGGGATTTGAATTCCTTTATATTTCTTGCAAAATTTCTTTTGAATAGATTCTCCAACGAAATATTTTTATCGTTATTTCTTTACTATTGTTGAAATTTGTGTTGATGTATTTCGCTTTAACAATACTTTTAATTTGTTTTTTTTTCTTTTGAATATACGATTTTTTTTCCAGATTATTAAATTTTTTTTTTTTAAATCAATGAAGCCGATATTATTGTACTAAATACAGTTATTAGATGCAAGTTGTCTTTGTTGTGCAAGAGTGGTTATCGTTGGCACTCCGTCACTTACGACGACGCGGGTTCCAGTTGATCCGATCAACGGAACAGCCTGCTCGTGAAATTAACGTGCAAGTGGCTGAGCACTCCATAGACACGTATACCCTTAACGTAGCTCTCGGGGATATTCAGCGTCACACAGAGTGTGATAAGTACTGTTTGTCCTTGTAGATATGCTTTATAATGTGCATATCTACTCTTCCTTTGTATCGAGGACTTTCGAAATGATAATTCTTGCTGAATAAAATAAATAGTGCTTGTATACAGCACGCCCATTCACATTACGATCGAGCTTTCCTAGCATTGCTCTGAAATTCTTCGTCGCAGTTACTAAGTTCCACCGATCTTGATTTTGCGTTGTTAAAGCATTGAGGATTTTCCTCTAATTTAAGATGGAAGGAACACGTTACAAAAAAATTACAAAATAAAATTTATTCTTCCAGTTAACGGCTACAGAATCCAGCTTGTTGTGCTGTATTTTCATTCCTGTTGTGCATTGGAAAATCCCATAATAACCACTCTTTTTCATTTGTGAGTACTTCAATTGCTCTCCCAACTATACGGTAATTGGGGAATGTGAGCGAGTTCCTTTCATAAACTCATTTTCTAATCTGTACTGCTAATCTGTCCCCCCTGATACTTAAATGTACTATCTAGTAGCACGTTAAACTTGCTACTGGTATCTTAATATTTTTGAAATCTTAAACAATTCTAGCCCACATTTTATCCACGTATGAAGCACTAGAACGTATGCTTTTCCATATCACTTTAAAAAAAATATCTTTCACTTTCTCTCTCCAAGTCCTCGAGACAATATTGTCGGTCATTTACTGGTGTTTTTCTTTATGTGGTATCGACACGTTTTTTATTCTTTTTATCAAACATTAGATGTTTCTCACGACTCATATTCAGAACTCAGGAAAATTCAGGTAGCATTTCTTTTTAATTTCTGTGCAACACCGAGCAATTTTTTTTTCTAAAGCAGTGCTATATTCTCCATTCGAAATACACGCATATAGCATTATCAGTAGAAATTCATTAATTTGGTAATTACTTCTAGCCAGTAAGTGTGTACAAAGTGTACATGTACAAAACATTTCTATTCTATATTTTCAGAGTAAATTTTCTCTTTATTTTCCCCGTATTTTATTATTATTATCCTTTCTAGAATATTGACGCCGAATGGATGAAGCGTAAATTCGAACTCGGCGGAATTTGAACTCGGAATGATTCTGCGAGCTCGCCACATTACTGTATATTATTATTATGCTAGGTTTTAAGGCAGCGACCTAGCTGAATCGTTAGCGCGCCCGGCGAAATGAGCAGTGGCATTACGCCACTTTCTGAGTTCAAATTTCGCCGAGGTCCATTCTGCTTTTTATCCATTCGCGGTTGATAAAATAAGTGTTGAGTACTGAGGACGATGTAATCGACTTATCCCCTCCCGCGAAACTGCTGGCCTTGTGTCAAAATTTAAATCCATCAATATGCTAGGCATTTTCTAACAATTTTCTCAGCCAAATAATTTAATTCCTTCAGCTTTCAGTGTTGGATTTCTCTTTTGCAGATTTTCGACAGGTATATGAATGAGATAAAACTTTATGATCTGGTTAAAAAATGAAAAAAATCGTGGTTATATTAGCTATTTCCTTCTCCCTAGCTTCTAATTTTCGCAATTGGTGCCTCTATTCTTTGATTTGCCTCTTTCGTCGTTATTTTAATATTCTTTCCTTGTACTTAACATACTTTCAAACTAATACAAGATTTTCCGAAACATTTGACGTGTATGCCAATAGAACTTCATAATAACAGACTAAAACACCCGTAAATACAATGAAAGAATATGACTTCAATGAATTATTCAGCATAGACAGTTACCCAGCAACCTTTTGTATGCGAATGAGAATTATTTTGCCTAATCACGGAAATATTTCAGTACACCAGCAACATCATTAGTCAAAGGTAAAAACTAACTGTAATTGGCGAAATTAATTGTCGTGTCTGGTGCATAATGGGGATATGTGTAGTTGCATTAACTTAGTTGCATTAACTGTAAAGCAGTGCATCTGAAGAACAAAGGTATTACTGCGTATTTTCTCATAGTAGTATAACATTTCATTTGGAGACAATAATATACATACATACGTATATAT
>NC_068994.1:9621747-9625805 GCF_001194135.2 Octopus bimaculoides
GTGTTCCTTTCTGTGGAGGAGCGTAGGCTCGAAATGTTAAAGACTTTTTCACTTCCCAAGAGTTGTGCTAATACATCTGTTTGTTGTCTGCAGCACCTGTCTTCGTCTTTAGTTTTTTGTTTTTTTTTGTGTGAATTCCCCATATATATATATATATATATATATATATATATATATATATATTCTTTTACCATTCTATTGCAGTCATTTCACTGCAGTCACGTTGGAGTACTGTCACGATGATGATGATGACGAAGAAGTATTCGTTTGATCCACAATTCTAATGATAGATATCAAGACAAGTAGCAGGAATGAGCGATTATAAGGGTTTCGGTATTGGTTGACATTAGACAGCCTGGTGTAAAGAACATTGGTTTTAGATAGGATTAACGAGTGGTTTGTTTGAAAAGGGCTCTGAATTTGTGCTGGTCAGAAATCGATAGTAATAAATTTTGATGAGGATGTAACAGGATATAGCAGTCTTTGCAAATCATTAAAGACACGGGATAAGAGAGGCACATTCATGTATACGCACGAAATCACATTTATACACATGTTTATACGCACGCACACACTCATTGATACACAGAAACACACAGGCACACACATCAATATATGTTTAGTTACATACAGAGATACACGGATATATATATATATATATATATATATATATATATTATGCATGCGTGCATGCATACATATATAATCATACATGCATAGTAATACATTCGTGAGGAATTGAAGATTTGCGGTTGTTTTCTTGGTTTCCACTAATGAATGGAGAAAGGAAGATATCCTTCGTCATGAACTCTTATTTCCATATTCCCTTAAATCTCATCTAAAGACACTGGTATATTTGGCGTCAGATTAAATTAAGCTTCCGCCCAATGCTGCACTCAAGAACATCATTCATTCCTCCAAAAGTTTTCCATTTCGGTTTACTTTCCGGGATGTAAACGACGCATGCTTTTGCTGAATGTGCCGTTCCAAGGGAACCAATTCATTCATCGTTGTTGTGAAGAAAACCTTTATAAGTCTATAGCTTTCTTTGTACATAAAACGTACTTATTACAAATGATAATATTAACCTATTCTAAAAAATAAGGATTTTAATATTAATATCAACTATATTTTATCTTCTGTGTGTATGCTTGTATGCTTTATAGTATTTAAATCAATGCATCTTCTCACATAAGACTGAAATCATGGCAGAGACCATGCAAAATCGGTAGGCTATCGAAAAGTAATTCCTTGCGATGTTTCTTCACTATAAACCAACTTCTATGTATATCGTATTGACTAAAACTACCCTTTGTGAAGGCGCGTAGCTTAGTGGTTAGGGTATTCGGCTCACGATTGTACGGTTGTGAGTTCAATTCCCGGCGACACGTTGTGTCCTTCAGCAAGACACTTTATTTCAAGTTGCTCCAGTCCAATCATCTGGCAAAAATGAGTAGTACCTGTAATTCGAAAGGGCCAGCCTTGTCACACTCCGTGTCAAGCTGAATCTCCCTGGGAACTACGTTACACATACACGTGTCTGTGGAGTGCTCAGTCACTTGCACGTTAATTTCACGAACAAGCTGTTTCGTTGATCGGATCAGCTGGGATCCTCGTCGTCGTAACCGATGGAGTTCTACCCTTTAAACATTTACCCTTGTACCACAGTCAGTAATCGATCTTAGAAGGCCGTGAGCTGGCAGATTCGTTAGGACTTGGGGAAAACTCGTTGCCTTATATCTTTCGACTTTTAAAGTTGAGTTCAAATCTCATCATGGTCAAGTTTACCTTTCATCCTTTCCGGACTGAAATAAAATAATAGTCAAGTTTTGGGCTCAATTGTATCGACATTACCCTCTCCCTTGAAAAGTCCTGAGTTTGAATCTGAATTAAAATTCAGAATTCTATCCATATTGTGACACAAAACAAAGATGTATACAAAATTATGTTGCAGAGGAATATATTTCTCAAGAAGAAATTCTGGGATGTTTGTGACAATATCAGTTCCACAATATGGACTTGAGAAATTATCGAAGTGTCATAATTCTATCAGCTGAAAATGTTGACTCATTACGTATTTTTAGCCTGATGGCATCGAAATCTCTTAAAGGGGCTTCTGGTAAGGATTTCACTTTCCTATACTTCGTTTTCCACCTAAACCAACTACTGCAACGTGGATGGACTTGTTCATCGATGATTTATTAGACGTATTTCACTAAGATATATCGGCTGTGTTCCGGTGCGTGATTTTTCATAATGTAACGAGTTGATGTAATGTATGAAATCCCATGGTTGTTTGGCTGTTACTCTATTTCGATTGAACATTGGATCTGTATGTTCCCATAAATCCCAGATATGTCAACCAAAAATCTCATCCTTTGTATTAGAAATTTATTTCACTTTAATGATTCATATATTATTGCTTCGTGGCTTTTTTCCTGGGATCAAAGATCGGAAGCGTTAATGTTTTTTTCATATTGCTTTTATGTTCTTACAACATGTCATTTTGCTAACGTTTTTCCACTGCTTTACTCTGTATTTTTGGTTGCAAAATGTTGTGAGCAAAAATGCAGTTATATTTATTTGATATCATGAGATTTAACACTGGGCACCATTCGAGGATTTGTCAGAGAAAACGTTTAATAAATTATGAAGTTTAGATTGAAAAATATTGAAGGTGTCTCAGGACAATCACGATTAAAATATATCGTTTTATTTTTCTTTCATCATTTTAGCTAAGAAGAATGCAATATTTCTAATCCATTACAAAGCGGTTACAGTTGTGGAGGCAAAAGATTGGGATTAGCCTAAAATTGGCAGCATGTGTCAAATGCTTACAATAGAGTGGATGTCACCAGAAGAACTGTCACATGCCAGCCTGTGGTGTTAAAACTACCGACGGATAGCCTATCACCTATGTAGTGAAACATGATGAAAATCAGAACACGAGAAGATGGAATAAAACATATGAAAGAATGAGAGTTGACCTCGGTGGAAATTAAATTCAGAGCGGAGTGGGTTTGACCAATTGAGCAAGGAATTTGTTTCGACGTTCAGTTAATCCAGTACGTCGATTGGTATACATTTCCACCATACAAGGTTTTCAGCGAAAATGATTTCAGAGAATCGGAACAAATACCATAATTTATTCCGTCTTACGATCTAATGTCTCTGCTAGTATGCCCCCTTCCACTCATTTACGCTTCTATTAAATATGCTAGCCTAGAAGAGTATAGTTAATATTAGTTCATCAAGACTATGGTATAAAATATATAAAATGCACATTCAATTACTACAGCCAAACAACTTTGTGAGAGGAAGTGGTAGAGTTTTTTTCCCTTTATGTGGCAATTAATGTTCTCGAAATTCTTCCATATCGTAGTGATTCATGGCTTTCTGTACCCCTAGCTTACGCTTCCACTTTTGGTTCCCTTTTTTTTTGAAATTTGAAAGTTTTACTTCTCTTCAGGCGGATGATGATGGAGTATAATGTAGAAAAAACATGAACAAATTTATCTGACAACCAGAGATGAAACCTTACTTTTCATCTTGTTTCAGAAGTAACTGTCTTACTTGAGAGAAAGAATCTGAAATTCAACATGGCTGAATATTATTTTATAAAATATTTTCTCTTCTTGTGTATCATTGACGTTTCTTGACGACCTCGTGTAATATTAGAATTCTAATCTCCAGAAAGCTCCCTCTTGTGATATTTAAAAGAAGGAAAGGTAACAATTGTTCCCCTGATATATTACTGAATTGAGTGGAAAATTACATATAATAAAAAAATGTCACCCAGGAGCACGGCATTTCTGATAACTAATTTATAAATGTATAAAAACAAAAACAACTAAGAAAAAAAAAACAGAACCAAAATTGTCATTCAGTACTTGAGTGCCATTATTTCAGTAGATACTATCATGAATGTATGAGTGTATGTGTGTGTGTAACTATCTATCTCTTTCTCTCTGTGTATATGCATACATACATACATAATATATGTATATATATATATGCATGCACACACACACACACACACACACATATATATATATATA
>NC_068994.1:9626007-9627636 GCF_001194135.2 Octopus bimaculoides
TATATATATATATATATATATTTGTATAATTTGCAAAGAAGTCTTGATACAGTCACAACATTTGAAGAAATATTTCCTTAAATTAAAAATTATTGATTATAAAAAATAATCTCTAACAAATCGTAGAAGACATTTTTTTTTATATATTATTCATGAATTTTAATTTACAAAAATCTATCTTCGAATATTTGTATAGAAATAAATACCTTCATTCTGGTCCGGCAAAAACAGTTAGGAGAGATAAGTGAATGTTATAATAATAAAAAAATATATTTAAAGGTAGTAATTTAACGATATAAAATTACAGTTAGAACTAACAGATACGTGAAAATAAAACCCACTTCCATAAGACGTCTGTGTGTGTGGATGTGTACGTATGTGTGTGTGTGTGCGTGGACATATATCTTGTTGAGAATCACTTCCTATCCCATAGTACTGTGTATTCTGGAGTGCTACACTCTGAAACTGATACGATGAGAGAAGCTGAAAGGAGGAGAGCTGTATAGAAAGCATGAGAGTCACCGGGTTGTCATCCCGCTATTACATGCTCCCACCGTACCAGCTGATGCTCTCTCCGTACCACCGGATTTCGTAACAGTATAGCTCTGAACCACCTTAGGATCCATACAGTTTAAAATTAATACCCATATAATTTTCTGAAACTTAAAGAACAGACTTAAAAGGAAAGACATCTTTATTTCATGTAAATGCATCGTTCAAAGGCGAATTTACTCTTGTGCTTTGTCTAAAGAGAAATACATGCTGCAGGGAGATGAAATTCGTCTCATAAATGCTGACAAAAGGCCAGAAGCATTTTGGCCCTCTAGCGCTTTGTCAATAGCACATACTCGCTAACAACCGCATTCCCAGTCGAGATTTGTTTTTCTTATTTGGAAACTAAAATCGTTGTATCCAACAGAATCAGGATTAAGTTTAAAATTGCTTAGCAGCCTTTCCTCTTTGTTTTCACTCTCCTGTTGGTGTTACCAATTTTAACCCTCCGCAAAATCCCAAAATTATATATTTATTTTGCTTTTTGGGAGCAACTGTTTTATTTAAAGCGTATATTGTTGTTAACTGCTAGAAATACGAGACACGAAAAGCAGCCAACAACTGACGAAGGGTCGTTCATTATGTTGCTTGTCTTGTTTTCCATTTGCGTATTTCGTTGTTCGAAAAAATAGTTCATATTCCATGTACTCGTACTTCGTATTTTTTTTGTTGTAAACGTTTCGTGACATCCTCAGTGATACAATGAAAACCTTGGGGGAGTCATATAGAATAAAACATCATGATACCAAGAAGACAAATAATGGAACATTTGCGATTTAATCAGTAGAAAAAACACGCTTTCTATCTATCTATCTATCTATCTATCTATCTATCTATCTATCTATCTATATATCTATATATATACACATATATATGTGTGTATATGTGTGTTTGTGTATAAGAACATATGACAGTGTATGTAAGGACGTGCACCTATAACACAAATTATAATATATTGCTGATATATTTTCGATGTATATCTATCTTCTAACTATCTAACTATATAAATATAGATAGATATATGTGTGTGTGTGTATATATATATATATATATATATATATATATATATATATATAT
>NC_068994.1:9628221-9628951 GCF_001194135.2 Octopus bimaculoides
TATATATATATGGTGTCCGTATATACCATATCACTTAGTTTTCAATATTAATAATGTGTCTGAATGTATTCCCTCAAGGATGTCTCAGTTTATATTGAGGTTTCCGAGAAAGAGCAAAATATAAAAGTTAAAACGAAAACAAAAATGAAATACGACAGAAGGAAATCCAAGAATATGACATATAGAGGCAAAGAATATATATCTTAATATCAAATAAATACCTAAAAATATTATTTGTCCCATAGCAGGACTAAGGGAATTGTTATTATATTTGAAGTAAGTTCGACTAAAATCTCGCTGACATTAATAAATTCTTCTGCCCTCCTTTTTTATCTTTTTATCTTTCTGTATTTACTCCTTTGTAGTTCTCATTTTGGTACCTATCTATATATCTATCTATCTATCTATCTATCTATCTATCTATCTATCTGTCTGTCTGTCTGTCTATCTATCTATCTATCTATCTATCTATCTATCTATTTATATATCGATCGATCGATCTATATATCTATTTATCTCTTTCCCTTTCTATCTCCCTCTCTTTTCTATCTCTCTGTCTCTCTATCACTCTCTGTCTCTCTCTCTCTCTCTCTCTCTCTGTCTATCTGTCTCTCTCTCTCTGTTAAGAAGCTTGCTTCTCAATCATATGGTTCCGCGTTCAATACTACTGCAATTGTCTTCAGGTATAGTCTCGGGGCGACCAATGCCTTGTGTGTGGATTTGTTAGATA
>NC_068994.1:9628961-9632129 GCF_001194135.2 Octopus bimaculoides
GTATAAATACATTTGTGTGTGTGTGTGTGTGTAGCTGTGTGTCCCCCCATCATCACTTGACAATCGATGAT
Organism: Octopus bimaculoides; assembly: GCF_001194135.2. NCBI lineage: Eukaryota > Metazoa > Mollusca > Cephalopoda > Octopoda > Octopodidae > Octopus > Octopus bimaculoides. Next base: position 9,629,033 of record NC_068994.1, read on the forward strand.
GGTGTGTTTACGTCCTCACACACAGAGTGTGGGGAATAAAATGTCCTCTAAATGACTCAAAAGTGAAAATAGCTAATCTCATTTTAAGAGATATATTTTTCAAAATTATATAAATAATATCAGTCATGACCTACAAAAATGTCAATCATGACCTTGATCGCACCAACAAATTCTGGAGTTCTTTTTTTGCCAGACTGATCAAAGTGAGTTTCATGCGCTGCCATCGTAATGATCATTAGGCTCATACACCTCTTTCCGAATCCTCTGTACTGTCCTCAGATTGAAAGCCAAACACTCTGAAATGTTCCTATTAGAGCTTCCGGCGTGAATACCATGCAGCACAGCATGTCATTTCCAAATATCTGACTGAATGAATTACGGCATCGTCGTGTTTTTCTTACAGACGGTGCCCACGTGACCCTACTATGTTGTGTAGTCGACAAAATCAAAAACAAACAATGCGCATGCGCGAAATAAAAAACAAATCGTGACAATTTACCTCTAACACTCAATATATATATATATATATATATATATAGGCACATAGAGAGCGATATACACATAATTATATATTCCTACACATTTCTATATACGTATATATGTCTATATACATACTTATATATATATATATATATATATATGTGTGTGTGTATATGTATATAAATACGTGTGTGTGTATGGGTGTGTCTATGTGTTTATAGTTATCTGTTTGCCTATACTATTATTCTTGAAATATTAATATAAAGCGTAAACATGCCGATAATATACGATTGATAATAAAGGAAAACGATGCAATGTATAAATATAAATATAATGACATAACCGCACATAGTCCAGTATATCGTGATCTATGTATTTCTCTCATTGTGCCAAGATGCGTTACTCTGTTTGTTTTCTTCTTCAAATATGATTTTCATCAAATAAATATGTCTGTGCTTTTTGGTCTTTATGAATATAAGGTTTATTCAGAAATATAAACTTTTAGTAAAATATAGAAACGTCTGAATTCTGTCGAAATTTTCTGAAAAGATATAAAACTGTCTTACGATAATCCCTGGGTTTTATGCGATAATATTCGATAAAGTGGATTCTTTCCAGAAAAACTAATTTCTAAGCTGCTGTGTTTTCCACAGACATGCCTAGGTTTCAGGTAATTTTCAGCTCGAATGAACACAGATTTTGTATGAAAATTACGTCTGATGTTAGAGGTATATATAAGAGACTATATGATTTCATTCGGAGAGATCGCGATTGGTGTAGGAAAACAGTGACGCTTGTATTGGATTAATATATTCTTCATATATATTTTATCATATCTTTTATGCTTCAATCAACACTGCCATATTTTTGGTCCTGTAAGATCTGGATTCAGATCGTAGAAAGTCAGAAAGAATCCGGTGAACCCTTATATCTTACATTACAAGGAACCTGCAAATCTATTGCTCTAATGGCATATCGTATCATACGTTATCATATAGAAACGATGGGTTATTAATTGCTAGCAAGACACAATATTTTGTTTTGAAAATATAATATACCACCAATACATTCCTTGATAGAATATTAGTTGGATGTAGAACTGATGAATAAATCCTGAAATATGCATATGTACCCACTAGTTGTTTTTTTCCCCTCCTTGCTTGCATTATTTAAATCAATATCATATTTGTTTACGAAAAGACGTACCTTCCAGCACAGGTTGTGTTCTACGCAGAATCTATAGTGATAAACTAAATAAACTGAACACATACACGAATGGTGTTCCATTGGTGTGTGTGTGTGTGGTGAAATATGTATCCTAAAATCTAACAGCAGAAGTGTAAGTGAAATAACAACCATTCTATTGAATTTTGTTTCAAAGCATTAAACAAATATACATTGAGTAAAATCTATACTAATAACATGACTTAGGGCCACAAATCCCTGTGGAGTCAAGCAGTACCGAAGCGTTTACGGTTTGTCGTTGGCGGTGTTACACCTGGCTGAATCTAGACAGCTGTATGATTAATTATAGTGGGTTATCTCGCAGTAGAATGATAGACACACACAAAGATAGGAAGAGTAGAGAGGGATCCGCTAAAATATAAAAATGATTCTCTCTGAAGAGACTGCGAGTTGGCCAAATGCAAATTTGACAGAATTCGAACTAAAGATGGTAGAGAACCGGAAAAGTTTAGCCAAAGATTTATCCAACCGTTCAAATGATTCTACCGATTGATCGCCCTAAAATTGCTTAGACGAAGGTGAAGATTTACTTCGGCAAATCTATGAACAAGCGCATTCCATTCATGTGTATTCATGAGCATATATTTTAACCCACGACTGAAATGAGGAATACAACTAAGATGATCGGGTAAAATACACTCGAAATAATAATTCACAAAAATTATTTTTCAGAACCAATACACACTTACTCATCGTTGTATAACTAAAATCTTTACATCCCTGGATTGGCTTGTATTTTACTATGCACACATATTCATGTATATACATATATTTATATATATATGTATGTATGTATGTATGTATATATGTATGGCACATTTTAGTGGATGTATATATTTATATTGGTAAAGAATACATTAAATTGTATACAATGGATGTACCTGAAGCATACTTTATATATTATATTGTTATAAATTTAAAGATATTCATAAATCTAGGTAGAAACTAACTATTTCCTTTCTAACAGCACAAACATATCCGGTTTGGTTCCTACAATACAGGAAATATGCATACGTGTATGTGTGCTTATGTTCATCATTGTAGTTGATCGTATACGCACCTACGTACACGAGAGTGTGCGTGTGCGTGTGCGTGTGCGCGTGTGTGTGTGTGTACGTGTCTGTACGTGTGTGTATACATGTGTGTTTGTGCGTGTACACGTTTTGTTTTGTGTATGTGCGTTTCAATTTACATTTCATATTTTTGTTTCAGTTTCCTGAGAAATTGCGATAAACATACAAGGATAATGCAATTCTTATTGATATATATGCTTCCATTGCCTTTCTCTTTTTTTCTCTCTCCCCCGCTTTCTCTGTATCTCGCTCTCTGTCTTTCTCTCTCTCTCTATCTCTCTCTCTCTCTCTCTCTCTCT
>NC_068994.1:9632397-9639387 GCF_001194135.2 Octopus bimaculoides
ATATATATATATATATACGTTAATTCCGTATAATTATCAAGTGAGTATTAGATGGAAACGAATTCTAGTATATAATTATTACAAACATCGTTGAAAACTCTTCTATCATTCCGGTGTTTAAAATTCATTACCTCCAAAAACTAATCTAACGAAATAATATAATTATTTGGTTAGTTTTTCTCTACAATCTCACCGAACACGACACAAAACTTCTGTTTCAATATCAGCAGCCTATTGCACTTCAATATATCATATGCTGCTTGTATCAAATCATAGCTAGATAAATTCGTATCTGTACGTTGTTACTGAACCGAACTGACAGAAAAAGAAAAATGTTTATTACTATATAAATTTATAGCAGGGATATTTTACCAAAATCACTGGTAACATTTAATCGAAATGCCGAATATGATTAATTATTAAATCAACCTATCTAATTATAAGATTTTTTAATTTATATTTGTATATGTTAATATTTCTATAGGTTTAAGGCGGCGTGCTGGCAGAAACATTATCACGTCGGGCGAAACGCTAAGCGGTATTTCCTAAATTCAAATTGACCGAGGTCGACTTTGTCTTTCATCCTTTCGGGGTCGATAAATTAAGTATCAGTTGCGTACTGGAGTCGATCTAATCGACTTCCCCCTCCCCACAAATTTCGGGCCTTGTGCCGAGGGGTGAAAATGAATATTTCTAGTGGGTAAACGTAGCGAGCTGGCAGAAACTTTAGCACGCCGAGCGAAATGCTTAGCGGTATTTCGTCTGTCGTCTTTACGTTCTGAATTCAAATTCTGCCGAGGTCCACTTTGCCTTTCATCCTTTCGGGGTCGATAAATTAAGGACCAGTTGCGTACTTGAGTCAATCTAATCGACTGGCCTCATCCCACCAAATTTCGGGCTTTGTGCTTCGATTAGAAAAGAATATTTCTATTGGTCTAAGGAAGGAAGAGGATAAAATCGCTAGCAAGCCGAACAAAGTGCTTAGCGGGATTTCGCCCATCTGTATGTTCTGAGTCTTTGTATCTCATACACTCGAGGTCGATAAAATATTTATCAGTAGAGCATTGGGGTCGATGTAAATGCCGGGCAAGGATTTCAAAGAAATACTTGACAGCAGTGCCCCAGGATGGCCTCAGCCCAAATGATTGAAACATGAAAAAGATAATAGGATAACTTTATTTCTAAATCTGAACGTCCATTGTCGATCGTATTCTTCCAGTGTTAAAGACATTAACACATCTTTTACCAGTGTGATATAAGGAACACAAGGTCTCATCACGCTGTCTAGTAAAACAATCAAATGTTTTCCTGAGTAATAATTAATTATATTGCTGCCTATTTTCAAACATATGCTTCCCAGTAGATGCATTTACATTAAATATTTGCAATCAGGACATATATAACCAGAGAAGGACAGTTTTTAGGAACTCATTTGAATCCTTATTGAAATATGTTTACTGTGCCAAACTTATCGATCAATGTTTCCGTATAATTTAGGCCATTAACCTACTCGTGTACGAAGAAGAAATATGCAAAATATATGTAAAACAGATCACTTATGAATATTTTATAGTCTGCATGATATAAACGCTAAATGATAGAAAAAGGTTTATATAAATACAATGGGAAGAAATACGAACACATATATGGTGGAATACATACATATAAGTACATACATATGTGTTCATGTGTGTATGTGTATGTGTGTGTGTGTGTGCGTCTCTGAGTGAGTGTGTGTGTGTGTCTTGTGTGTATATGTGTTTACATGTGTGTGTGTGTGTGTGTATGTGTGTGTCTGTGGTTGCGCAATTTGTACGTCTGTACGTCCGCAGTTCAAATTCCGCCGAGGTCGATTTTGCTTTTCATGCATTTAAGGTCGATAAAAAAAATATCATTTGATCACTGGTGTCGATGTAATCGACTAACCCCCTCCCCCGAAGTTGCTGCTAAAATCTGAAACCACTATTATTCTTATTTTTACCACCTCCACCACCACCACCACCACTACTACTACTACTACTACTACTACTACTACTACTACTACTACTACTACTATTACTACAATACGCAGAAGGTTTTTGAAACGCTACCTTGTAAGTCACATCATATTTGAAAGAACGAAGAAAATAACCACAATCGCAACATACAGTCTTCAATACCAATAAACAGCGTTCAGTATGGTAATTCGCATTTCTTTTGCATAAATTCATCAACTGAATTTATCTGATTTTAATAAGTAATAAATCTCAATGACGAATGAACTTTCGCTGTATTCACGAATATGTGTCACTGTATACATTCCCGTTGTTTCCAGCCTTCGGCTGCTTTAATATTCGTAATGGCGACTGAAGAAGTTTCAACGTCGATTAAAATATAGAAAAATTCTATATTATACTTCTATTATATTTTCATTCGTTTGTAAATACAAATCTTTCCTAGTATATATGCTTATTAAGCGTACATATGTGCGTGTGTGCATATATATTTAGATATATACATACATGCATACATACATAAACATCCACACTTGTATACACACACGTATATATATATACTTATTCCCTATATATATGTTACATACATGCACATATATTTTAGGTATAATGTGTGCATCTATGTTTGTGTGTGTGTGTGTGTGTGTGTGTGTGTGTTTGGATGTGTACACGTCTTATACTTACAACGAACATTTTGTTTAAATATATTCGCCATTTACAAAAGGAAATATGACAAACCGCATTCTAGAAAATTTTCTACAGTAATTCCTTCAAGACTGCAAATTTTTGACTATTGTGAATCTGAATATAGTTTTATTAATGGGAAGAAATTATTCGATATATTGCTTGCATAATAGACCTTTGATATACACGGTATCTATAAATTACCATTATTATTTTCCATTCTTTTTCACACCATCTCAGAGCCTTAAAAATATTTTATTGAAAATTCTTCACTTAATAAAATGCAAGTGAGATATATATTATAATAAAGACACCGCTGTCTACATTTGAAAATTTAGATGTGTATAGATATATATGACCTTACCGTATGTATGTATTATATCCATCTATCAATGTATATATATCTATCGACCAGTCAACGTATGTATCATTCTCTTTATGTACATATATCTGTCTGTGTGTTTGCGTATGTATGTAAGTATGACCGACCTATAAACGTGTGTATGTTTGATTCTGTATTAGGCATTTTTGTCTATCCATGTATACACACCAGTGCATGAGAATAAATAAACACCGCACTTGGTTTTCTCGACTAAAATTCTTCAAGGCAATGTGTCCCAGTTTGGCCGTAGTCTAATGACTGAAATAAGATGAAGATACATACATGCATACACACATACATACATACATATATTTCTCTTAACTCCTTTCTGGAATAGGAGCAAAACCATTACTAGAAAGAATCATTGTTGATGCAATGTCAGGCCTCTTGAACCCAACCAAAGATTTGCACATTCTAATGCATAATGGACAGCTGTGTTGCTATGAGAAGGAACAGGCGCAGTATGAACTCTTGTGACATGCCTTTCAGTCCTCAAACTGAAAGGCACACCGTTTATATTTGTACATATTTATATCCCCTTGATATTGTTTACACAACTATTGATATTTTTATTTAATTTATATTTTTTAAGAAGATTACATTTTATATATGTGTGAGTGCTTGTATACATACATACATACATACATAAATATATACATACATACATTAGTGCTTACATGAGAGTTTTCTGTTTCAGTTTAATGTCAGATGAAGTATGAATCCGAATGCTAATCACGAAACAGTGACTACTGTGCTATCAATTTCGGATTTTTAAATAGACACCAACCCCATTCATTGTAGCGTCATCCCGCACTCAGCTTCACTAAGTCGTATACGTGTCTGTATACGTGTGCATGCGTGTGCGGTTGTATTTCATTTATTTTCTTGGAAACCTTATCTCTCATTGAGTAAAACTGTGTGTATACTGCAACTGAGTCACTTAACATCTATTTCATTGGTAGAATGTTAAATTCCACTTAAGCAGTTCTGTACCAGACTGATAAAAACAAATTGTGAATTTCTGTTGTGTTTCTTTTTTTTTAGTGTTCTTTGCAAATAACGGTGGTAACATCACACGTAGTTACTAAATGCATAATGATGTGAAACGACGTAGTACAGCACCGTCGCCAATGCTAATATGCATATAAATATACGACAACGATCCCCCTAAATAGTAGCTTTGATGTTGAAAGTGAATTCATATGTGTCTTTCCACTAACACTCTTAGATGCAGTTTTAGTTGTTTGTGTCTGTGTGTACGTGTATATATATATATATATATATATATATATATATATATAGAGAGAGAGAGAGAGAGAGAGAGAGATAAACATATATAAGAAAACATAATATATATAGAGAGAAAGCGAGAAAGAGAGAGAGACAGAGAGAGACAGAGACAGACAGACAGATACCTAGATAGATAGATAGATAGATAGATAGATAGATAGATAGATAGATAGATAAATAGATAGATAGATAGATAGATAGATAGATAGATAGATAAGTCATTGTTTCGATAACCGAAACGACAACAGATCCCAAGCCTTCCTTAAAAGCTTCCGTCCGCAATTAGGATTGTTCGCGAAATTTTTAGCCATTTGGTCATAATGATCTTCTTCATATAAGAAACGCAATTACTTATTATCTATGAAATATCTCACCTCTACGATGGCATATTTAGTGAATAGCATAAACGTCAAAGATTGTAAGAATGTTATACAAACATGCAATTAGACACACTTCTAATTTAAAACATGCTCTTTAAGATGGGCGTGATTGCCAACGTGAAAATCCAAAATGGCGGCCAAAATCTAAGATGGCATCCAACATTTAAAAAAGTCAGTCCTTCGTTGGACTTCCTTCTGTGCCTCTCCATGCATTTGATTGATGATGAAACCTGTATAACCTGAATTAGTGAAGAAGATAGTAGGAAAATCCTACAAAAGGTAGATATAGACTGTGTAAAATATTGCATAATGAATAACATTTATTGTAATAAAACTTATTTCTTCTTCATCCCAATTATTAATTCTTAATGCTGGACGTCATCTTGGATTTTGGCCATCGTCTTCTGTTTTCACGCTGGAAATCATGTCTATCATAAAGCGCATGTTTTAAACTATGGGCATACCAGACTGAATATTTGTATCACCTATTGAAGGATTTTTCTAGTATCTTCTTCACTACTTATGCTCTAACCAAGGTTATACTCCATATTCTCCCTTTTCACAATGTTTGCTTCAAAAACACTTTAATGATTCAACTTGCGTGATCAACAGGGTATTCAGTATGACCATTGATTCTAAACCAACCGTGCAAGCTCGCTTTGCAGCAGTGTATTAGGTAGAAATAGCAGCCGAATATCCCTGAAATTATATAGTAGTCATTGAAAAAAGAGTCGGATAATATTGAAATAAAATGCTCTCTGAAAACAAGACAGCATTGTCATTGTTGGAGATGAAGTAGTTTCAGCTACAACAGAAGATGCTGTCATGAAGCGGAATTCATCATTAAAAGTACATCAGCCCGTGTCCTCACGCATTATAACTGATGTGTTAAATAACAAATAACTCTGTCTGCAAATAATAAAAATAGCTATTAAACCCGTAAGATAACTCAGCACATGAAACACAAAGCACACTAATTTCACACTTAGAAAATGATAAATCAATATATAGCGTAACTGACACAGCTGGACAGTACATAATATAAAGTTAGTATGTTTAAAAAGCACCTAATTTAATAATTAAGAAGATGGTGAAAATGAGAAAATATATCGGTGTGAAATATTTAGTCACCCTCTGATAACTAAAAATGAAGCAAATTTAAATCTTATTTAAGTATATTAATAGAATTTGCGTAGTACTAAAGCTCATCGACAAACTGGGAATTTTGTGAATCTGTGTCAAAAGGCAGTATCCACTGAATATAAACTTCTATAACTCAAACTATTCCGGTTTCAATTTATTATACAGTAGGGGTTCAGATGAGTAAACCATTATCGCTTCAGAAATCTATTTTCCCAGTATTTTTTTTTTGACTCTTTAAATTGAAAGTTCAAATCCCACTCAGCCAAAATTTACCTTTCAAGTGTTCGGGGTCGATAAAATAAAACACCAGTCAAGTGTTGTCATCAGTAGGATCGACTAACTCCCTTTTCCTCCAATTGCATCACCGTATGCCCCTAATCAGAAAACAATAAATACACGGAAATATTGGCACTGATAATCTAACGAATATCCTGTTTATTTTATCAGTCATTAACTAAATAATAGCACATTTAACATTCCTCTAACATCCAGAATATTTCCAAATTGCATGCATACATTTCGCATGTGCTCTCAGTAATTCTTTATTAACACCTAACTCCAGCTTTCCTCAAATATGATTTGTCTCTTATTAATTGAATGGTGTACGTGTATCACATCGTATTCACATTTTTCTGTTGGAAAAATTCGGTATTAAGGTTATATTTCGATGATATTTTAAGCAATATAGTTAGAATTAAAATATAGATAAATTTAAGCAAAATTTCTAAAATTCCGAAAATAGATGGAGTTTTAGAGTTTCTGAATAATGGACAATAACAATATTCTGTTTGCATAAGAGTACAGCTTTAAATGTTTCAAGTATTTTAAGTTTATAGGCAAAACGAAACTACATCTGAATGGTAATTTCAAAAGAAATGGAGGCATTTGAAAATTGTACTTTTACACATCTGTGAAGCACAAAATTCACTATCGGTCTAAAGTTATGAAAAGACAGTGACAATAACTACAAGAGATTGTATATAGAATAATTGCAAATAGAATCTCAGAGGAGATATCATTCGAGCTGAAATAGATTCACCTCTGAAGATCTCTTACAACATATATAATATATATATATATACATACATACATACATACATATATATATATATATATA
>NC_068994.1:9639492-9642352 GCF_001194135.2 Octopus bimaculoides
ATGTGTGTGTATGTTTATATATATATTTATATATATTTATATATATATATATACACAAATTTATTTTAATACGGGGTAGGACTGCCTTTGGTGGTAGTTACAGCTTGAATTCTACGAGGTGTAGACTCGTACAAAGTTTGAATTGTTTCCAAAGGAATTTTTGTCCACACGTATACTGGGTCGAAAATAAGGTAAAAGATGACACGTCTAAGAAAATAACGTTCTTCAAACTCCCCTAGGAGTTTTTATACCACACTAAACGCTTTGCAACTTGTGTTTTTCAAAGTAGTGGTTTTCTGATTGCAGCCCTTCCGTGAAATCCGGCTTTGTGCAGCGTCCGGTGAACTGATTTTGTGGAAGCTGGGTTCTCAAGGTTAGTCTTTCGATAAAGAAATTTCATGTTCGTTCCTTAGTGCTGGCTGCCAAATTTTGTTGAACACAAAGGTGGCACCTGTCATGTTGTCCAATCAATTGGTAGAGGACATCCTCACAACGTATGTTACCTCACATACATTGAACATGTGTATGCATGATGTATATTGACACATGTGTGCGCGTGTACATGCGTGTGCATGCGGGTGTGTTTGCGCGCGCGTGTGTGTGTGTTGTGTCTCCCTGTGTGTTCCGTTTTACAACGTAAATTCGAATTGAGTCGAGACATACAAAATTTGGACTTGATGGAAATAATTAGAATATAGTAGTTAAATAAGATCATAATTTATTTATTCTCATTTTGACTCGAAAAACAAAATTATAGTATTATTGAACAAAGGACATAAACTTTATTTTATCGCAGTATATCCTATCACTATTACAAAACTTCCTTCAAAGAAACTGGCAAAAATTGTCTATTTTGTACACAATAAATTTGAATGTTGGCAGCTCGACAGTATTTCGTTTTGGCAATATAATGTACTACCAAGAATATTGAAGGTTTAAAAAATAATGTCACTTACCGTGTGTTAGCAGTGCGAAATATTTGCTTCTCAGTTTATCTCTCTATATTTCCTATGTGTCAGTTTATCTCTATAGATTTCCTATGTGTCAATATATGCATATACATATAGCATGTACCATCCATTCACTAAATCTTTTAGTTACCTATACATACGTAAAAAATATTACACAGCTCACATACGTCAGACACACAACATTTATATATGAACTTATACTTGATGATATATCATGGTTGAAAAACAAAATAGTGTTGACTTGCGAGCGATTAGATTTACGTACCAGTTGTCAGGAATCTGTTTAATATGCTAATTGGACTACCCATTTGTGTTACTCTTTGATATCTAGTTCGTATTTAAGCAATGTCTTCGTGGATATTCGATCGTTTAGAAGAAATGTTGTTGAAAGGGCAATGTCCCTGAAAGATTCTTATAAACTCACAACCTAATAATTCTATTTTCGATCACTTTGTTTATATACCCGTGTTCGTTACAGAAACTTCGGAAATTGCAACGCCGACTATGAATTCTATACAGTATCTATACAGATATAATTAAAAGTAACAATAATTTTTTCATACTAATAAAGATACGATAACCAAATAGACACAGTCGTTGCTTATAATTGAGCCATAGGCCGAGGAAAAACTTGCGAGCAGATTTTGGTAGACAGAAAGAATCCCTTCGTAAAAATACCTCTCTGTGGTGTGTGTGTGTGTGTGTGTGTGTATCTCAGTTTATTTGTTTTTATTTGTGACTCACGAAAGCTTGAACATCGTGGCTAGTGTGTCTACTTTCGCGTAACTACTTGTTTCCGTGAAAGTGTCCAATGAGATAAGTAACTAACTTTAAAGATATAAACACTGAGATAGATTCCTTCCGCAAAAGCGATCAACTCACATCAGAAATCTTATCAAGGCGTTGCCTAGCGGTCTTCCGAGATCTTCGACTACTAAAGTATAAGATAAGTAATGTAAAGCAACTTGTTTTTCGTTTTCTCATTTTTCTTACGATTTTTAAGGTTTGTTGCTTGATCACAGACAGTAGAGAAGGTACGCGTGAGTGCAGATCATACAGTTATGAGGACTGTACGATCGTACAATCACGAGGACTTTTCTCTTTATTGCCCTTCAAAGAGGGCATTGCTTAGCCATTCCGACGTTTATGGAGTATTGAACACTACAATTGTTAATTTAGCGGTTTCTATTTCTAGTGCGCAAGGCTTTCAGTGAGTTTTTCTATATTACATTTATGGACCAACTATCATTTTGCCACTGAGTGTAAGTTAAGCATTGGGGAATAGAAAATCGATGCATTATCTAATGGACGACATTATAAACGTGAGGATAGCACATATTCAACATTCTGAGGAATTGTTGAAATAGATAGCCCTCCAAGTTATGATGAATGAGATTAATGATGGCATCGCACAAATGATAGATTGAGGTTTCACTTCATCAATTACTTTTCCCATGTCAACACCGATTGATTAGATCTCTGATAAAAATACAACCATGTTAAAGTCGTTTCGATGTTTATGGAGTGTTCAACACTACAATAGTTAATGTAGCTTCCCTTTTTATAGATGCTGGATATAATAACAACGCAAAGCACTGTTACTGTTATATCTAGCATGTCCAACTACACCATATGGACGCTTTCATTGTTTCCTTACTTGAGATTACTGATGTAGCTAACGGAAATATGTTGATATATTAAGAGATAGAGAAAGAGGCTTATTGCCAAATGTCAACGACAAGAAGCGTCAGGCACAACAAAAGTGAAGATGCAGGTATCGCTACAGTCTAACGTATATAACTGCACACGTATACACACACCAGAATTTTCAAACATACAGACACACACATTATATATATATATATATATATATATATATATATATATAT
>NC_068994.1:9642593-9644026 GCF_001194135.2 Octopus bimaculoides
TATATATATATATATATATATGCACGTATATAAGTATCATTATCTTAATGCAGCGATTTTACATCACGTGGATCTCATACCGGTTGCAAAAGTAACGACCGATACGACAGGTTATGGAAAATGAATACACCAATGCACGCCAGTTTATGGTCGCTTGTAGATAGAATCGAGGCAAAATACATAGGTCAAGTCTATTATCAGGATGTGGTGATAGCGACTAGTAATCTCATGGTATTCATAATATTAGAAAGGAAGAAAAGTAAAACAATATCAAGACATCATAAAGTTGAAATCCCTATCACTGCTTGAGAACTATCTACATTATCCACTTTACTGCACGATAGATTCTGAGATTTCCCCAGTAATTCGTGGATCAGTATACAATTCATGCACACATATAAACGAATACTGTTAGAGACAGAAAGAAAGATGGGGAGAGAGACACAGAGAGAGGGGTAGAGAAAGCGAGAGAGAAAATGAGAGAAAAAAAAGAGAAAGTGAGAGAGTGAGCTGCACATTCATACAACGGAATAGATACAACTAAGCAGAAATGCATATGTATTTATGATATTAAAACTACGATTGCATTACATTTGCAAATATTTGCAAGTCATCTGCCCATACAAGAGAAGAGCTTTATAACTTGTCTTTAACGCTGAAACGATATGCTATTTGTCTGCATATCCATGAGCTGTTTTAAAGAAGTTTGTTTTACAAATGTCTCTATCAATGTAGGGAGTTGTTATTACCAAAACGTTATGCAGAAGCTAACATCTCTACTTGGAAAATATTCAAATGATGTAGAAAATTAAGTTAATATGTTGGCGAATACATAAAAAGAAAATACAAAAGAAAGCAAGATGCTTTTTTATGTTGTCGGTTCATCTTGTAGTAAGAACGGCAAAATGAATTTTTGAAGAGACAAAATTTGTCATGAAAATGAAAAAAAACATGGATTAGCTATGTATGAAAACAACGACAAAGTGGAACCATCTAGAAAGAACTTTGGGGAGAGTCGGTTGGACCAGGGTGGTACATGATCATCTGGAGCAGAGAACGCTAAAAAGCTTAGATAGTATTAGCTATGGTTATTTCAAGATGATACACATTTGAGGAATAGCAAAAGAAACACAAGTAGTGTAACAGGCATGGTGCGCAAGTTCAGAAGTGAAAATGTAGATAATTGCTAGTTATAAATGAAGCATTGTGCCGCTATTAAACTACGTATGATGGATTGGTAATATAGGCAAGTAGATATAAGCATCTATAGATAAATGTACGCACAAACACACATGGGCCGCTATAGTTTATTTATATTTTAGAAGACGAGAGCTGAGCTGGTGTACGTATCAGGATGACTTCTAATTAGGATAATTTTTTTCCTCGGAAATGTATATATATATATATATATATATATATATATATATATACAC
>NC_068994.1:9644036-9645066 GCF_001194135.2 Octopus bimaculoides
TATATATATATATATATATATATATATATATATATATATACACACAATGTTATGATTTCCCTATCGAATTGAGCTAAAGAGGTGTGTTAGTTTCCAGAGTTAACAACATATTAGCCTGGAGCTACAGTCTTCAAACTGCTTGAGATAAATAATGGCTTCTGGTGAAGTTTTGTTAAATGGAGGTAAATTATATTACACCTTATTTGTATTATTTTAACGAGTTTGTATTTAACAGAAAATGACTTTTTCCTCCTTTATTTGTTGATTGCACAGAAGCAACGTTATAATACATCATCGTCAGATTCTTGCAGCATGATTAATGTTTTCTTGTAGCGGAAGATATATCCCAATATCCATTTGCAGATATCACTAGGCAAGATTTTAAATCGATGATTGGTGTGCCTGTTGAGGAATTCAGGAATCCGTTTGGGGTTTTTTTTTATCCACGTGGAAACTATTTTGCAAATATGTTTAACTAACTAAATACAGTAATATCTGTGCTGAAGTTAACTCTTAGAATACTTGAATGTGATAATGCGAACATTTCCAATTTATGCAGTAATTTGTGAATCGTTTTATGAAATATGACTTTTACACTTCTTTAAACCCTGAACGCTGTGTAAATTACGTCTCTTGAATTTATACGCTAAAATATTTTAAACAACATAATTCGGATGCATCATCAAACGACTCCTTAGGGATACCAAATGAATTCAGCATTACGCTAGGGGCAAACTATGCCACGAAACAGCATCCTGGCACTGAAAAGTGCGCGATGGCACGAATATTTTCTCGCGAATTTTGCAAGTTAAGAAATGATAGAATATAATAAAGAATCGAGAAGTAAATATATATCTCTGTTTACAATTTTTCTCTGTATATTCTTTTCTACTCTCTGCGCAAAGCCGAAACTTGAGGAGGGGCCAGTCGACAATAGGCAACTGTTACTCAGAGTTTCACGTTCCTATTTACGTGCTTACTCCGGTATATATATATATATATATATATATATATATATATATATATATAT
>NC_068994.1:9645250-9646011 GCF_001194135.2 Octopus bimaculoides
TGTGTGTGTGTGTGTGTGTGTGTGTGTGTGTGTGTGTGTGTGTGTGTGTGTGTGTACGTGTGTACATGCGCACAGTCGTATGTGAGTATATCTATTCACGTAATTACATTCCACAATTTTAGCATTTAATTATTTGAAAGAGCTTACAAATCCGTATATAAACCACATGCTTAATAGAGTATTTTTTGCAATCTTCTACACTTCCCTTGCAATAAACTACATAAGGAACTATGAATTTTTGTAAAGACTTATGTATTGTCGCCGTATCATGAAACTCTAGGCGCTTTTATGCTTTCCTACAGGAATATGAGATAATAAACGTATACGTTTATGTGTTTGCGTGTATGAGTGTGTATGTGTGTGTAAATATGTAGGTATGTAGGAAGAAGTGAATAAATGTACGAGCATACATATATGTATAGCAATGCGCTGTAATTGTTTCATCTTGTACCAATTTATATAAGCTATTCCTAGTTAAAATGCGTTTCGTATAGCGTAATACAGGATAATCTGTATATAAATCAGCTGCTCGGTACACAGATCACGTTCGATTATAATATAAATGGCATATTATTTCTAAAAGTAAAACGGATATCGATATCGAAAAAAGAGCGAGGGAAACAAAATTTATCGACTATCTATTAGAGTAACGTTAACATATTGCAGGCAGCTTTGATAGAAGACATCACGCAGTTGTATATTGACGATGTTATAGATATAAGTGAGTAGATATGAACACATCCATCCATATATATATATAT
>NC_068994.1:9646424-9647259 GCF_001194135.2 Octopus bimaculoides
CTCTACATATATATATATATATATATATATATAATCACACCCAGGCATATTTGTATTTATGCAATCTAAGTGTGAGTGTCTTGTATGTATGTGTGTGTGTGTGTGTGTGTGTGTGTGTGTGTGTGGGAGTATGTGTGTGCGTGTCATTAATATGGAATATCAGAAATAAGTTTCTGTCCAATATATCTATCGATAAAGTATCTGCCAAATATTCTTGAAAGCATATTTACGTATTTACGTTTCAAATATTTAACGATAAATGTCTACAAAATATACATAAACCATATACACATGAGTGTGTACACACATACACGCACACACGCGCGTGCGCACGCACGTGCATACATACACACACACGTATATCAATTTTCTTGAAGAACATTCCTCATTTGCTATATTGACGTATATTTTTGAGTGAATGTTTTACTGAAAACAACTTCTGCACTGATTACCTTAGAAATGTGTTTCTTCCGTTAACAGAGACCACGTATAATGTGCAGAATGAAATAGATATACGCATATGCTTAGGCTCTACACTCACTTTCTTTTTCTCAATTCCTTACCTTTATAATATATATATGTTCCCTACTGCTTGACTCCTACGCAGATGTGAATAATCATTTTATTTAATTATGAATAAAGTTTGATTAAATTGTTAATATCAGTAAACAGCTCACCACTTAATATGTACATCATCACAAGTACTTACATATTAATGTATACGGAACGCACACACACACACACACATACAAAACATAGGAGCGCGCACATTTTTAATTCTTATATATGCATTAGATTATGCATAGTTATATGTACGTATATGTCATATATATAT
>NC_068994.1:9648442-9649865 GCF_001194135.2 Octopus bimaculoides
ATATATATATATATATATATATATATATATATATATATATACACACATACATACATACACTCAGAAAGACATGCACATTCAGATATATGTATGTATGTGTGTATGTATGTATGTATTAATATATTAGAGAAAGATTGGGCGTGCATTTCTCTAAGTATATAGTATGTGTATGCAGTTTCGGAACTCCCTTTACATAAATGTAATGCCACACATGCGACTGAAGTTTTGATGCATTATGCTTTCGTAACATCTGTGTTATTTTATAAAAGTTTTAAACCATATTCCAGCAAACAGGATAATATGTTCGGAAAGATTATTATACGCCATTTACAACGTTTTTATTTTTTATTTTCCTTTAGTTATTGATGTATGAGCCACATGAAGAAGTTCTTTCTTTCTATAAAATACTGACATGGTAATAGTAATATCTTATAACTGGGATTTATTCGAAACGGGCAAACAATCCCGCAATCTTCTTTAATATACACACACACACACTCCACACACGCCGTTACAAATTTGTACGTAACACTGAAGAGTTATTACTGTTTCAAGAGGAACTTCAAATATGTTATAACTTGAACAGGACAGGCTCGCATATTTGAAACAAACATTTTGTGTTGCGATTTGAGTCTGTGTTTGTAAAAAAAAAAAAATAATAAGAGTTTCCAATTGTTGTTATGTACCGCACACCTAATAATTACTTGAGAGGGTGTGATTTGCCAGCATATGACACCTAATGGATTTAGTTCCTACCTAGCTGCAGGTAGATATAAACACACACGTTTACTGGCCTTTGTTCCCTCAGAACATTTAGGATATGACCACTGGGTTACCAGGGCGGGATGGATGCACTAGCAATCGGAGCTTGCTTTTAACTAGCAGTGTACACTGCGGGGCCGTGAAAAGAAATGCTTTGATAAAGATATAGGTAGCCACTCTCCACAAACTCAACCCATGAATTTATGAACATTAGTAGCACACACTAATTACTGTGCCACTTACCTTCAATATTATTATTTACAGTTTCATAGGAAGATGTATAGGAATAATTGCTGTTTATACACTCATACAGGACCACCATTTTTAAATAATATTTCAACCAAATTTTTGAATGTAAAACATTCTATAGTTCTCAGAATTTGAAAAATAAAATGAAATGGTTCATGTTTTGAAATCAAAAATATTACAAATATCTAATATTTTAGGTTGTCTATCTTAACTTTCTGGTACAAATCACTGCATTATATAATATGTAAAGAAAGAAAAGTCTTGAAAGCTATACTAAATCAGTTTTATATATAACTGCATCTCTTCAGCTTTCATAACAGAGCAGATAATAAGTCTTATACATCTATCTATCTCCCTATCTCTCCCTCCCTCTCTCTCTCTCTCGATATATATATATATATATATATATATA
>NC_068994.1:9650224-9651052 GCF_001194135.2 Octopus bimaculoides
TATATATATATATACATATATATATATATGGATGTATGTATGTAAATATAGATGTATGTATAAAAGTGTGTGCACATATATTTGTGTGTGTGTGATTGAACATTCAAAATGGATAGGTAGATCAATTATGAGAAACACATTCTTAAAAAGATATTAAAGTAAAATAAAATAAAGAATAACAATATTCGAAATATAACGAAACCAATATATAAATTATCTTAGATATATACACATGCTATTATTCTACAATCTTAATAACAATTTTGACATCCTAACGTTAAATATATTATGCAATTTATAACAGATTTTAATGAATATTGAGAAAGATTAAAATTCATCATATTATAACCTGATTTTTATTAAAACTATCTATAGAAAATTTATTTTCATGAAAAAGATTAAAGAAATAAATTCTCAATATCAACTCTCGAAACACTGAACAAAATAGAAAACATATCCTCGTGAATGTTTGAGGAAATTAAGAGGGATAAATTTTTGCATGAATAAATTGTCAGCAAATATACATTTTCTACATATTTCTCTCATAATCTAAAGAAATATACTTGAGAGGAAAAAATAAAATTTATAACCGGAGAATATAGACTTTATTTCTTTAATTTCGGTGATTCTGATTTTAGTTAGAATGCATGAAATCGATTCTTCTTCTTCTTCTTCTTCTTCTTCTTCTTCTTCTTATTATTATTATTATTATTATTATTATTATTATTATTATTATTATTATTATTATTATCATTATTATTATTATTATTATTATTATTATTATTATTATTATTATTATTATTATTATTATTATTATTATTATCATCA